>NC_070594.1:11198713-11241213 GCF_027409825.1 Scomber japonicus | reverse complement strand
TTTATTTTGGAATGTGTGTGAGGCCCAGTGGGTGACAGAATCCACATTCACACTCACACATGCGTGCAACATTATAAATCTCGCTGCAGCTGGAGTCGCACACATAAGCAAAAACACACGCACTAGTGCAGACAAACTGACACAAACTTACGCACAAGTACACACTCAACGCGCTCAGGGTCTGACAAGCAAAGCCTCCTGTTGGGTTGGGCTCTCTTCTCTCCTCCACTGAGCAGAACTCACAGGGCTCCAGGCTGGAGGAGGGGACCCAGTGTGTCTCAACACAGTCCCCTGCCAAGGTCTCTGTTTCTGGGGATGGCAGCTCTCAGCAGCTGGCCAGGCTGGAGCTCTCTGTATGCTGACTCCAAGCCGCTGGCTGTCTTGTCCTGCCAGGAATTTATAATTCTACAATCACAGAGGAACTTTTTTCCCCCCTCACCAGTATAAGAAGGGATTCAGTTTTTTTTTATAATTCAGACACAGTGCAAAAAGAGTCCAAGGGCCTGGTCACACCACTAAATTTTGCTGCAAAATCAGTTCATTTCAGTGAAGGTGAAGTAAACTGAATCTTTAGTGTGAAGTTCAACTTAAACTTTGACATGCAAATTTACATTGTTGTCCATGCTGTCTTGACAATGCTTTGAGGGAAAGAAGAGCAAGACAGTCTGAAATGGAGGACGCTATACTTGCAGTGTTGAATCACCCACTTTTATTTAACCTTAGGTTTACAAACTGCTCCACAGAGGAGGAATGGTTTGCAGACAAGAGTCATGGGTACAAATACACCTCATGAATAAACTGTTAACGTACTGTCTCAGTAACAGCCAAGCTAACAGGCTTATTGACAGGATACAATATTTTTTTTGCCAGGATAGCAAGGTCATGACCTGGTCTACTCTACTCTGACTGGCTTACCCTGATCCAATCACAGCAAACGAACATTCTTGATGTCAAAACCTTTAAACATACTGTTACCTTTAACGACCACAAAAGGAAGGTCTGAAATTCTCTACAGCTACATTAACCAAAAAGTTGTCTTGCAATACCAGATAATCCCATTTCTCTGCCTACCAAAGTCTGGGGACTTTTAAAATGATAAAAGATTCACATGAGTATCAATCAAGTGTGATATACATGTTAAAAACAGGATCAACACACTTTTTGCTTTTACATGACTAAAAGTTAACAAATATGAAACTTTATACTTTAGACAGTGGAGAAAATGTATCACAGTCTGAGTTCCCATCAAAGACGACTTTAAACTTAATTTAAGTTTGATTTTAAAAATGTTGTGTGAAACACAGTCCCTTATTTCCATTGGTAATATAAGTTTTTTACATCCTAATTTCCTATGTAAATTGATAATGACATAGAAATTTGTAGTGTTTAAGAAACTAAATAAAACCATGTGAAAGTCAAATATCACATTACTTTCATCCATCCATCCATCCTTCCATTTTCCAGAACTGTTTTGCTGTGGCATCAGACCGAGTAAAGAAACTCAGACATCCTTCTCCCCGGCAATGCCCAGCACCTCCTTCTGGGGGATCCCAAGGCGCTACCAGGCCAAGAGAGATATGTAGTCCCTCCAGCATGTACTGGATCTTCCCTAGGGTCTCCAACCAGTTAGACGTGCCCAGAACAACTCCAGAGGAGGCAGCAGCTCTACTCCGAGCTCCCCTGGATGTCTGAGCTCCTCGTCCTATCGCTAAGGCTGAGCCCAGAGACTCTGGAGGAAACTTATTTCGGCTGATTCATCTGCGATCTCATTCTTTCAGTCACTACCCAAAGCTCGTGTCCATATAGGTGAGGGTTGGAACGTAGACTGAATGGTAATTTCAAAGCTTTGCCTTCAGGCTCAGCTCTTTCTTCACCACCAGTACAATGCCTGCATTACTGCTGATGCTGCCAAGCTCACCCTCCATTTTACCCTCAATCAACCATATATGTATTGTTCTTCGTGGGTGAAGTACATCACCATATGATTCACTTTTAGCCAAATTAGTATTAGAATAAGTTGTTACTCCTTAAGTAACCAAACATATATTTTTTTAATTATTTCTGGATTCAAATTTTCACCTTTTGTGCAGGCCATGTGTTTGGACTATTATGTGTCTCATATTAAAGCTCACATGATTGTCTTTACCATATATGGACCAACTATCAGCCTGATGTTCAACACAACACTCTGCTGTTCCACCAAGCCTTTTGAGGATGAGATGCACTGGATATGAGTGTCCGACCTCTGAGGAGGGTGGAGGCTTGTTAGTGTTTTTTCCCCTCAAGACATATACTCTCATCCACCCCGCAATAGAATGAGGAGTATTTGGCTTTCTTCCAGTTTTTCCATAGGTATGCTCCTTTCTTGGTGCCTCTAGGGGTCATTCACAGCTCAGGACCCTTCTTCCACCCAGAGTTTTCCTCCTCGACGTAGCTGTCGGCTGTAATCCAATTTATGCGGAAGTGTGCAGGTAGGCCCTCAGTCTTTTGCAGCCTCTGGCCTTTGTTTGGTGGGACTTTCCAAATGAGGGAAGAGCTGACACCACAGTGCTGTCTGTTTTGATGTTTCCGTGAGTCTTCACAAATGAAGTGATGGAATGAGTGAAGTCAGGGTTGTCAAATTTCTTGGTGATGTCCAGGAACATGTTGTTTAGCCCTTCCTGGAGGGGAAGTTCACCTGGGAAAATGATTCATGGAAAAATGTATTAATAAATGTAACCCAACTGCCAAACTAAACAATGTTTTACACATCAAAGTCTTAATTTTCTTGTGAGTGGGGTCGCTTTTCATTATTCTTTTATTATTTTACTGGAATCTGTCCCCTCTGAGGTTGTGTTTGGATCAGTGATGACTCCATTGGCTCATGCAAGCTTTCAGTATCAGTGTCTACAGAGAAAGATTTTTATATACTCAACAAGTCAGGCCTTTGGGGCTACAGCTGTGTACCTTTTAGTACTGTCTATCAGTCATCTTGGAGTATGGCTTGTTCAACCTTTAATATTTCACTAAAGCTAACCTAACAGTCCAGTGCTTCACAATTCTCACAACAGTAAGTTTACCAGTTTTACCAATGTCTGAAATGAGTTGTCCGAAATGTCCATTCCAGTGGTTGAATGTTAGCAAAGGGCAATTGTTTGTTGCCTCTGATCTCACACATGCACACAAATATTCTATTCATTTTATTGTCTTTTTACACTATGCAACGACTGAAGGAGTTGGAAATCAAGTTGAGATCCACTACTACATGTTGCGTTATACATATAAATAAAGTTGTACTTGAAAGGACACTGTGAGGGACTAAGCAAGAACATAAAAAAAACTCACCAGCGGCAATTTGATTGTACAGCTTCCGTGTGTCTGTTGACAAGCCATGAAGGAAGCTGTCATTATGTCCAAATATCCTGGCTAGTGCACTTTGATGCTTGCAGTGTCCACCCATATAATCCCTGCTGGGCGTGTGCAGCAGCCGATGGGCATGTCAACATGGTAGGACACTACAGCATTTGATGAGCTTGCCACAGTTGTAGTTGTCTTCCTGTAGCATTGGCATTACAAACTGAACAGGCAAAGTCCATTTTAAAATGTGTGTGTAACTACATTTTGAAATATTCATATACATTTTAAATATTACATTTGAGGCCATATACCATACACATACAGTTGAGCTTTAGATATCTAAATGTCAACCCCAATACATTCTTCTCTGTGCTTTCCTTTAACATGTCAACAAGGGTATGTACTTTATTCACATTAGGAACCCATTCTAGTAAAGTGCCTATGTGGATGCAGGTTTACAACCGAGCAGGAGTACGCCAGACTCCACTTACCACAGCCCCTGAGCTCAGATACATACTCTAGCTTGGTTGGAACAAAATCCTGAAACTAGACTGGCTCTTTTATGTATCACTTGGACACCCTTGATTTAAATTGTAGATAGTGTTATAATAATTTTAAAATATATAGTGTACCTCCATCCTTGTGACCATAAAGTCCACCAATTGTGTCTCATTTTAGGCCTTCAGTCAGTGGAGGACCCTCTTTACCGCTCTAACAGCACTTTCTGCATAGTTGTCGTTATGTTTGGACAGTTGTGCCTGCTCCTCTTGCCGGTTGAAGACCTCCGACAGGTGTCACACAAATTTTGGGTGCTGTAAAGCAATGTGGTCCTCCATCAATCAAGTCTAGCTGTCCATAACAGCTGTTGGTGTGAAAACATACATCATTCCTCTGAAGGACTTCAGGAGATGGGCCCTGTGCTTCTCGGGAACTCCATTTGAACCGCTCCACAGCCATCTCCACATGGCCTGAAGAAGTGGAACACACAAAGGACTAACGTGGCTTTGGGGAATGCTGCTCACAATGCCTGTCTGAGTGCGGTGCAGTCGTCAGTCAAGGCAACAAGAGGTCCCTCTGGGTGGCTAAAGAACCTGTCAGGTGGAAAGACTGTCTGTAGCAGCTGAAATGGTTGCCTGGATTTCAGACGTAGTGATAAATACACCTAAAGGCAAACCACCCTCTAAGGAATGAGTGAGGAGAAGGAAAAGCAGTGATTGTGGCGGTCACAATTCCCTGAGGAGTCCACTAACACCATCTCACTGCTATCTCTTAGCCTAGCATGGACCCTTCTCATCATTGGAGTGGATATGGCAATCACCCAATGATTGTCAGTGGTTTCGCACATCCTGACACAGACATCCCTTTGCTCCTTGTTGTAATCATCGAGGGTTTGTTCAAGATCATCGAACATTTCTTCCCCTGCTGCTGCGCCTTGCCGTATGCTTTTTTTTCCTTTTTTTTTTTTAACAGCCTTTGGTACATTCTACAATAAAGAACAAGAAGGTTTCAGCATTTAATATTTGAACATTTCAACTCGGCTTCACAACAATTCCAATAGATGTTTGTTTTCCAATAATTTGTTTTAATAAATTAATGAAATTTTCTTGTTTTAGGGCGATGCTGGGATTTTCATTCAGTAGCAGATTAAACAAGTAGAGATGTGTGATTAATTGGAGGGGTAACGAACCTGTTAAAAAAACCTGTTGTCTTGTTCCTCCTCTTGTAAATTTAGTGCATCAAGTGCTGATGAGGGATGGATGGATTTTTCAGCTTTTCAGTGGTTTCAATGGTTTCTCTTGAAGCAACTTTCCTTGCCAAGGCCTCTGCACAGAAATCATAATGGTTGTGCTCAGTGTGTTAGTTAATATGAAGGACGAATCATGTGAGGTTCTCCAGATCTGAAGTGAATAACAGTAAATCAAGCTAACAATAACAGTTCAGTTAATGAAGCAGATGTTATAAAGACATTATTTTGTTGTTTGATATCATATCTGTGACACAACTTCACTTTAAAAACAACTATTTTTAAGATATTTCAAAATAAAGTTATCTATGAGGCAGCTGTTGTGTAGGTGTTTCTAACTGATATACAAATAAGCCTATATAAATGTGAACTGGATCAGAAGTTTGAGATACAGGATGGTTCAGCTCATTATGTGTACGTTTACATGAAGGAAGAATCCCCATTTCATGTGAGCTCGTTGGAGATGGTGTTGTAACCTTTATATATTGTTTAATGAAAACAGGCTGAAGAATTCTGAAAGGAATAATTATAAGTCCAGAAACACATGTGTTGTGGTACTAATGAAAAGACAATGTGGGAATGAATAGCAATTATTTTTTTAGAATCTCTGCATAGGTGCCAACAAATTTGACCACAACTGTAAATACTGTAGTTGTTGTCTCAGTTGTATGAACTTGTTACTACCAAAGATTGTCCTTCAACCTTTTTTTTTTTTTTTTACTAGTGATCTTATTCTCAAAATTCTAGCTGCCTTTTCAATAACAGGAACAGAGTAGCAGGGCAAAAGTTCCTCCTATTCATCGTCCTGCTCAACACCCAAAGGTGTTATGCTGGCACCTGTAGTCCACCTGTGAAATGTGAAACGTAATATCAAAAGTTAGTCAAGCCTACTAAATGAAGGCAACAATTATAGACATAAAGACGTGAATACAACAAGCTCTTAGATTTTACTACTCCTGTGCCTTTAAAAGTTCATTCTTCACATAAAAATAACTGCTTTCCTGACACCCTCATTAGAGGTTAAACTGAAAGTTATATGGTGTAATTATAAGGGTGGGTGGAGGGTTGAGTGGGTAATACTTACTTGATATTTGTTGTAGTGCCCAGCATCAGAGTACGTCATGTGAAGGCTCTGGATGTCTTCAAGCCATCTCTTTGCTTCTTCATCAGTGGACAGCTTTAATTTTATAGCTGTTCTGAGATGGATATGTTCAATGGTGTCATATCTGCACACAGTGTGGCTGTACTGGCAATAGTTTCTGTCAAAATAGGACCCTCACTTTAAAGAATGCCTACCAGTCTGTCTGAGTGAGCTGTCATTAGACCTTCCTTGTATGGTCATTAAAAGGTTTGACGTCAAGAAACACGTATTCGCTATGATTGGATCGGGGTAAGTCAATCACAGTTGAGTAGGCCGGGTCATAACTTTGTGAGTAGTGGAGAGAGATTTGTTCCCCTCTCTTCAATAGCATTTTTAAATGTCCAGACCAGAGAACAAAATGCCAGGAGGAGTAAATGGCACAGTGGTGAGGAAATAGAAGCTTGGAAAAATATTGTGGCTGACATGTGCTAGCAAGACGAGAACCTGCCATATGCCTCTGACTCTCAAACTGCATATTTAGCAAGGAAGTGTGGATAAACTTCACTGTGCCACTTTCTGGTGCAACTAAGCTCATAAAAGGTAATCTAAGCAATGCCAATTTATTTAGAACAAAACTTGGATTTTTGACCATGCTGCTCCATTGGCACTTTTACCAATTAACACTAATTTCCTGCACATAATTTAAGAAATCACTGCAAATAGCTTTTTAAATTTTCATGCTGAGAATGATGTGTTTTAGGGTCCAATAATCACAGAAAAAGCTCTGGAGGGTTTGTTTGCCAGCACGCTGTGAAGGCTTGTCTAGGCTTGCTTTTGGACTTTTTTGGGGATCAGTTTGGATCCCCTCAGAGGCGGCCAGGCAGGCCAACACACACACAAACACACACAAACACACACACACACACGCCTGTGTTTCACCAGAGAGAAATGCATTATCTGAGGCAATCTAGCAGCACCTCGAATGCCACTGCCATTTCTGAGGGGCAAAGGGAGAGCAGTAAAAATGACCAAAAGCTCGGAAAGGAGCATAAAGCTGAAAGATTGTCATTTTCACTATGAATTGCAAAGTACGGAACGACACGCTGCAGTAAACACTGATGAGGAAATTGATCTTTGTTAACATGAATCCATTTAGTACATGGTTTTACAATAAAATTGGGTTTAAATTGAAGACCATATTGGAAATAATTTGAAGCTAATTTTAAGCTTTACTGTGATAAAATATTGCATCATTACATGAGTAATGCAACACTGTCTCGCCAATATCCGATTTTAGACACAAGGCCTATTTTAGACTCATTGAGCTTAACCTCAGTCAGATATGGAACATTTTTTTTTATCAGATGATATCTCTGACCACTGACCGCCCTTATAAAGCAGAGGAAGGATAGAATAATGCAGTAGGGCCATATGCTGTGCAGTATGTTGCTCTACAGGCACATGGGACCTGACCATTCAACTATCTCTGGGCTTTGCAGCCGTCAGCAATACAGATATATCCTCAGCAATGCACCCTTATCCTCAGCAATATAGCTAGCTCAATAGTGTACCTCCTTCAATGCAGCATAATCACCTCTTGTGACAACATCCCTGGCTCCTCAGGAGTCTATCTACTTCCTCAAATACCCTCACACCATAAGATAAAGACATTAGAGACTATGGGATTTGGAGAGAGTTAAGCATTGGGTCTACAGTCTGTGATGCACGGTGATACAGACCTGGAACGCCTAGGAAGTTTGGAATCTCTCTAAGAGATAGCATCAAATGAGCACAGCAGAACAGTGTGGGGCAGACTGGAGCAAAGCTCAGCATGTTGCTGAGATGGTTAGAAGGGTTTCTGTTGTGTGCTGCCGAGCCGCCGCGGTGCAAAAAAGAAAAAGCGTTTTTAAAACAAAAAGACAATGGGGAGCGAATCATCTGCGAGACTCCATGTGGGACTGTTGAGAATGATAGTGCGTGTTTGCTGGGAATAAACGGCTGTGAATAACTTTCACAATGAGATACTCAGCCGGATTAACATAGCATTGTAATAAAAGGTCAATAAGAAATTTTTATGCCATATGTCTTCTCTGTGAATCTTTTTCCTCTTCACTGTTGTGTCGCCTCTCACACTCTCCAAGCCTTCTCCTCTCTTTCTCCTCCATCACTCTTCCTCTCCCTCACTCGCTGTCCCTGGGTGGGATGAGTCATCGAAGAGAGAGAAGAAAAGAAAGGAGAGGAGGTGTACTTGTGTGTACTGTATGTGTGTGTGTGTGTGTGTGTGTGTGCATGTGTTGTGTCATTCCTCCTGAGGTGCTGTGCCCTTCACACTCCTTCTCAGCTTCATGTCAACCTTGCTGCTGGAGTGCAGACATACACACCAAAGGTATGCACACACATATACACACAACTTTAGGCTGATATCTCCATATGCCATCACATACATAAAGTCCCTCTCCACAAAAGGTCTCTTTTTGTTTAAAACTATCATTTGGTTCAAATTCAGGTGATTTCATTGTGTTGAATCTTACTATTGTGTAAATATTTTTCATATGATAGGATAAAACCACCTACATTACGACCACCTACATGTGTTCCCTGCAGACAATGAACTCACCCACAAGGATTTTACAGTTGCTTTCGCTAAGATAAAACATACAGCAACAATAACTATTTTTCAAATAATTTAAACATGAACAAATCATAAAATTACAGTGAGATCATTTCATGTTTTATTTTATTTTGAAGGTAACTTGTCCCTATATGTTGAAATTATTACTCTACTATTATTATCGTTACATTACATTTTTGACTAAGACAAATTGTGTGCTTCCTTGTGGCCTTTACAGACATGTTGATTCATTTCCTTCCTCATTAAACACTTGCAAATTCATATGAAAAAAGCCTACATTGTTAGCATCCATGTTCTCTAGCTTACAGTCTTCTTTCTGCTTATGCTTAATTAGCATATTGTTACGTTTCATGGTGTATTACAACCAGCAGCTTGCGATTAGTGAAAGAGCATGAAACCTTTGGCAGGATTTTGTATTGTGTCACATGTGCATATATTTGCATCCTTGTGCATGTGCATTACATAGCAGTACACGGTACAACAAAACTGAAACCCCGACAGTCATAAAATCATAGCTCCAATGCTCCACAGAGCTATTAATGGTCATAAACCCCAGAGTAGTATAGAATACCTTTAAGCGTTGTGCATTACTGTGACTGCTATATAGTGGGCCTTTTACGCTACCACTAGGGGGTGCAAATGTTATAAATTAAAAAATTCTTTAACCAAAAAAGGAATAACATTAAAAAAAGAAAATGTGTAATGCTGTTGACTGAAATGAGATGTCAAGATGTTTAATTGCAGCTGCTTATTCTGTAATATAAGTCATGTTATCGCAACTAATAGTGGATTATTTGGCACCTACAGGTACAGAGCAGCCAAGGACATAAACTAACTTAAATATGCAGCAGTCTTCTCAGGAGGGCCAATACATCTTTGTCACTTTGTCGTCGACTTTTGACAAACTGGACGAGATGGAATTTATCTGTCCTGTCACTGTGGCGAGTGATGGATTAGTGGCGATATTTTCAGTTGCATGAAGCTGTGTTAATTTGACAATCAAATACATTTCCTGGAGAGGATCTCTGGGCTAGCTGTAAGCAAGAGTGTGCGCAAGTAATCCTTTCAATGAAGAAAAATGACCAAATAAGGTGTAATTAAAAATGTCAGTAAAACATGGAAAGTCAAAAAGGTTTTCGGGAGGTTTTCACTGGAAATGAAGGAGCAACTTGGGGAAAAAATTGAATATCTGCACAGAACAGCAGCTCACAAGACAAAAAAAATAAAAATCTTTAAAGATTTCTGTGACATTTTTACACTTCAACTTCAACATAGTACGAATTTAATCACACCTTATATATTTATATGTATTTTTAAAAAAAGCAAATACATTTTTGCAAATGAATACTGATAAATACTGTACATAATTAATACTTTACAGTGTACAAGCTGTGTTAGAAGAGAACATGAGCAATTAATTAATCTTGAACAAACTGCAGGAGTTCAAGCAGCCAATTAAATCAATCCCTAATTGGTTGTGCCACATGTCAAGACAATTTTTTTTTACCACCACATCACAACAGAAGTTATCTCAGAGCACCTTCATATAGAGCAGGTCTAGATCCTACTCTTTATAGTTTTATTTACAGAGACCCAAATTTCATGCATGAGCAAGCACTTGGCAACAGTGGCGAGGAAAACTTTTTTTTTACTCCCCTTTATATGATATGTTTAAAGTTTGACTACGTTTTGACCTTTTTAGGAATAAAAAAAGTTGTTAAAGTTCAAAAAGAGCAAGATTTACACACTGACTCATAAACATTTCTCGCTATGAAATGTTACAAAAAAAGTTTATTAAGCATAAAAAATAATATTGAGTGCATCAGCATGTCTCCACAATAACCTAACAGTGTGAATAAATGTCAAGCTGAAAGTAGGAGCAATGAGATTCATTCATTCATTTATGATCATAGCAATAAAGTATATGGGAATAATAATTAGTGTCAGCCTGTCCAATAATATTACAGAATTCAAAATTGACACCTAATTGCAATAAAAACCTTCTGTTGTGACAAATTCAAGGGTAATGTAATAATCGTTACGCGTTGTACATTACCCTGCAATTACACTTTCATAACTGAATGCAATTATAAACTGATGATGCATTAACAACACTGATTATTAATGTGACTGCACAAATGGGAGGAATTCAAATTATTACATTGCTATGCAACATTATTAAATCATATCTTCTTTTCCAGATCCTATGAAATAATAATAATAGAATGAAGTAATGTGATATTATCAGCTGGCTTGAGGTTTTAGTTGTCCGGCAATATTGAATTTAATTGGACATTTTTATTACATTATATACATAGAAATTTTCATGTAATTCAGTATTTATCTCATGAGGTGATACCTACACACACATGAAAAGAGCTTTGTGAGTATATAGACTTGGCCACTGACCAAACATTAGAAATATCACATGCATCATCGACCAAGAACCTTGAATGCTGTCTGATGACTTATGCACTCTCCTTTCATGTGAAGCCTGTTTATTTCACGCAGAGTCAATGTTTCCTGTGCAGCTGTGGCTGTTGGAGGCGAATCAGTCCAAATACTCAATGATAGAGAGTCTGATCTGACTGGACTGCCACAGAGCTGTCCAAAGAGACAGACAGATAGACAGACAGAAAGAGAGGGAGATGGACACTTCAGCTTCCTCTCTCTCTCTCTCTGTCTCTCTCTCTCTCTATCTCTCTCCTTCTCTCTCAGACAGCCAAAGTGGATCTTCTGAAAGATATTTGGCTTTCATTTGCAGTGACAGTTTGGCCTCTGCATGTGCGTTCCTGCCAAATGTGCAGCGAGAGTTGCAGCTCACTAGATTTTAAGTGATACAGACCCTGTAGCGCATTTCACCTCATCACCCCCAGAATAAACACACAAACAAATAATAAATGACACATCATAAAAAAATATTGCATACGTGGAACATACAGGATATTCATTGAGCATGTGCACCATTTACAGACACCGGCTCATATTGAGCTTTTGAATCCCCGCTTTGCTTACACACGGATACACACACATGGGCACACACACAAACACACATTAAGCAATGGAGCAGCATGCAGCCCTCCAGAGTGCTATACTGTCATTTCCATAAATACTCTTAAAAGGTGCAGCCAAAACCATGGAAGGGTGCGATTGCCTCTCGGCTAGAAAACGCACAAAAAAGCTTCTCTTTCAAGAGACTGTAGGAGAGGATGACCCACTTAATCGAACAATTTGGAGCGCCTGCATATGTGTGCACATGCATGCACGTGTGCGTATTTGTGTGTGTGTGTGTGTGTGTGTGTGTGTAAAAAGGCCTCCCGGTGCCTGGAGACAAATAATAAACAAAACCAACGAGCTTATGGTATTGCAGAAACATGGCGTGATGGCTGTCTTGCATGAGTTTACGTGTGTGTGTGTGTGTGTGTGTGTGTGTGTGTGTTGGTGTGTCAGGAGGAGAAATGTGTATGTGCTGTACATTTATGAGTCACAGATTTTATAGCTCTATCGACTGTACAGGTGTGGGTATGTATGATGGTGGGATCATGGCGGAAGATAACATCAGACGTTTTATTTTCTTTGAGTTGCATCTGCATGTTTGTGTGTCCTTCTTAGAAACGCAACATTAATGAAGCCTTCCATCTGCTGTGTGAAGCTGGGGAAAGTGGAGTGGGGATAGGATGGGAGCTGTGTGTGCATGTGTGTGTGTGTGTGTGTGTGTGCCATAGGAGGGTCAATCCTGGTTTAGCCTCTAACTGTGCCTTATATCGCCTATGCCAATTTAAAAAATGTATTTGCTTATGTTTCCTTCTTCTTTTATATAAGAATTACTTAGCTGAGGGGAAGTGATTGTCCATTTTTATTACTGGCTAATGAAAAAGCATTAATCCAATGACAAGGCATCATGCTAAGGACATTACTGGATACCCCCTCTCTTTTTTATTCTCTCTTATTTTCTTTTTCATACTCTGTCCTCCATCCATTCACATTCCCCTCTCTCCCTTCCGAGTCGTTGAGATCCACTTTCATCTCCTTTTATAAAGCCATGAAACATCAAGCAGGGGCATAAATCTAACATGTGATTGCTGTAATGACCAGGAGCTGCAGCTTCCTGACTGACAAATGGACGGCAACAGCAGCCCGGCGGATGTAGGACTCAACACAACACACACAGGGTCAAGGCTGCCTTTGTGTGTTTCATGCAGTATCAATGCCACAAAGCCGTGCACAATATGCAGTAATGCAATTGAACCCACTTCAACATAGCTACAGATGGCCTGTATTTATATGTTTTCAATTTTATGAATGACATAATATATTGAAAGGGCATAAAAAACAATACAAAGGAAATACAACCCCAAGTGGAACAAAAACAAAAAGGCTGCCGCAAGAGATTATATAAATAGTCTTTCAAAAATGTTGACACAATAACATCTCGGGTGCAAGGTAAAGTAACATGAATAAACTAATCAAGTTAAACACTACACACACTCATCAAACCAGGCAGGTCATGGTCCCTGTGGATGCTGGGTAATATGACACTGTGCCAAGAAAGGTCCCTATATTCTCTTAACTGTATTCTGTGTATTGGGTTTGTGCAAACGCAGTCTTTCAATTTGTATAATAGACAACCTCTCCCTGAGCCCATACGCAAAGCTGGGTGCTGCGGTAGACTTTCAGGTCAGGAGAATAAGTTTCTTAGCAACCATTCCTTGGTGCAGAGCGATCCGCGTGTTGTACGTCAGCTTAACCAAGTCTCTGCAGAGCATCAAAAGATGCCCAGTTGTGTAATGTCGGGCAAAATCAGAAAAAAGATGTGCTAGTGATCCTTCAGCTAGAGCAACTCTTGTCGCATTCAGGAGGTACTAATGGAAAGATACGGTTCAGGTTCAGTTTTGTTTTTGAGTAATGCAATCTACCGTATGCATCACCTTGTACTGGATTAACCTGTAGTGTGAGTTAATAGAACAACAATGCACCCGGGATATTACCTCTTCCCAGAACTCTGCTGATATGACTAAATTGAAGTCCCTGGCCCAGACTTTCCTAATAATATCTGAAGAAACTGAAGTAGTGAAGCAAATTTTCATAGTAGCTGCTTGAAACCTGGAGGGAGCACGAGAGTTTCAAGAATAGGATGGGTGGTGGGGATGGACTCAAAGTGTGGGCACCTTTCCTTAACGCTGTGTCTGACCTGCTATTGAAAGAAATGTGAATTTGGAAGATTGAAGAGTTAATTGAATATATATCATGCAAATTAGCCAACAATGTACAGATCTAAAAAAAAAAAAACCCCACTTCTAATACCCTTCTTTCTCTAGACTGCAAACACCCCATCTGTCCGGGCTTGAATAAGTGATATTGGCATGTGGGAGTGTGTAATGAAACATTGAGAGTTAGTAAAGTTTTGTTGAATTGATATGTCTACCAAGGCAGAGCTGGAAAAACAGAGGAGAAGGAAGTGAAGAATTTTTAATAGCAGAGGCTTCTAGCTGTAGCCACGAAAAGGTTCTTTGTAGTCTCTTCACCTCTACAGCTGCCCAGTAGTGGTTTTACAAAAATCGGCAGACCAAGACCACCCTTCTTAAGGGGTTTTTGTAGATGAGCCTTGGATATCCTGTGTGATTTGTAACCCCATATAAAGGGCAATATGATAGAATCAAGTCTCTTAAAAAAGGATGCATTTAAACATGTGGGTAGGATTTTAAAAAAAGATGTAGAAACCTGGGAAGGCTCACCATTTTGATTACATTTACTCATCCAATCATGGATAAGGGCAGTATCCTCCAGGACTTGATATTTGCTCTGAGTTTTTCTACTGATTCAGTAAAGTTAAATCTGAAAAGATGCCCCAGATAGGTGAAACAGAACTTTGTTACTTATAAGAGGCATTTTTTCAGGAAGTCTTTGGGAGATTTCTTCAATTTATGGTATAAACAGAAATACTCCTCCAAGGAATATATATTTTCTTGGGCCACATGGCGGTGCAGTGATTAGTTCTGTCGCCTCACAGCAAAAGAGTTCTTGTTTCGAACCCACTGCCTGTAGGTGTGAATGTGAGGGTGAATAGTTGTCTGTCTCCGTCTATGTTAGCCCTGTTTTTGACCCTGCATCTTGCCCAGTGTCAGTTGGGATTGGCGCCAGTTACCCTGCGACCCTCTAGGTAAGAAAATGGATGGATGCATGGATGGATGGATGAATGAATGGATGGATGGATGGAGGATGGGAATAGAGATCACTGTGTCAGCTAGACAGGAAAGGAAGTATTTTGCATATAGAGCCACGCAGGTCTCATTACTTCCTAACTTCATACTTTTAATGCCTGGATGCTCCCTTATGCCAATTGCCAGGTGCTCCAATAGCTGGCTGGTTTGACATGCTACTCATGGACATGCTCACGGAGTACAAGACACGCCATAGAGGGGCAAATCTCCCAGCTCAGATAGCACTGTATACACATCCAGAGACACAGGCTGAATAGAACACTAATGGGATTCAATTTTCTTGGTCCTCTAGAGCCCTGATACAAGCTGTACAGCCTAACACAAATATCACTTCCACAGCACGCAACACAGAGAGCCATTCACAAGAGAAAGGACAATGAATGTCGGCACTCAGTGGGCAACAGCTCGTCTTCCTACACTCTGTACGATTTCATAAAAACACAAGCTCTGTGACGCAGCGGTTTCCCAGAAAAACTTTCTACAAAAGTCAGCGTGAGAAAAAACTTGCATCTTAAAGTGCACTTTTAATTGAGTGGCCTTACAAAATCTGACCCCTATCCTAACCCTATCCCTATTATGTATTTGTGCTGTCATTTTATGGAAGACTGTATAACATTAAATATATAAAATGTAAAAACTGAAAATTAGTCACTTGACCTTCTACTTTCAAACCAGGTATTTGAAATTAAAAGGTGATTAAGGGGCAAATCTAAATGGCTTTGGCCCTTACGTACAAGATCCCTTAAGACATTTGATCTATATTCCTGTACAAGCATAACTCATAACCCTGTACTATCAAAATTAAATGGTATGATAATCTGTATATGTGCGGATTGTGTCCAGCTATGCACACATTCAATAAACAGCCTATACCAACGGGGTAGCCAGAAAGGCCCCAACTTCATTGTGTGGCAATTAGTTTGTGGTAATGTTATGAACAGATTAATATGGACTGAAAAATATAAAGTACTTAAGGCAACTCCTATGTTAATCTAATCTTCAGGCGGCCTTGAAGCATGAAGCAGAAAATGAGACTTTTTCAATATTTAACCAAAACAGCATTTAGTTGCCTAAACATCACATGGGACACAAGATGCAAATGTCAGCGTCAAAGTTCTAGGTGATGAACATTAAACTGAGATTTTTAAAAAAAATTAGAGTGGGTGTTTTTGAAATGTTTTTATTCATGACAATAAATCCAAACCACAGTGAGTCCATATAGACTATGGAAAGTGTTATGCTATTTCCTGCAGCTGTTACACTAATAAAATATTTCTGTTTTATGTATTAATTATAAACTTTTATAAAACAATTATGGAACTTGAACTTGATAGCTGCATTCACAGGGATATTGATATAAAAAATATCAATTTGAAAAATGTAATTAAGCGCAATATTTTCACTCAGTGATGTGATGTCAAGTTCATGATTATTACTCTCCTCATGCGAACACATAAGAGATGTGATGCATAACAAAAAAAAAGGTTAAATGCTAATTCGCCAGATTCTTTCATTCATTCATTTCTTTCAGTGCTGTAGATAGTGCCACTCAGCGAGGCGTGCCAAAACTGGTACAATATTGGGGATAGAAATAATTCAGCAGTGGCAGGGATATATAGACCAGATGGGGGGAAATCCCACCCTGTGGCAGATAGCACCCTTCTCTCTGACTAATGAGCAGTGTAAGAATGTGTCCTGGTGGCCTAGTGGTCAAGATAACAGCCAGCAGCTACATTTCCTTTACAGCATATTCAGCAAAACATAAGTAGTATATAAATGTAGAGTGGAGAAGATTACTGTCAGAAATCATTGAATACCTTTTCTGTGTATGGAGTATTCCCATTATTCATTTACACCAATTATGTATAATTATATAATTTTACACACTCAATCTCTAGTGAATGTGGCAATTTAAAGAAGACACTTTGGCTGTTTGATTTCAAGCTCTGGAAACACACTGTCAATTTTGCTGATAACCATTGAAATTTCCAATGATAAAAAAACCACATAATATTTAAATTGAGTGTTATTCCCCTTTAAGTAGAACTGAGACAACATGCATTTCCTTCAAAATGCCATAATGCTTTTGGCTGTGTGAGCGTTAAGTGTGTCCCCATTGAGACAGGCCTGACCCTGGCAGCAGCGCCGAAGGCTGTACATCACTGTGACCTTTCTGCAGCCCGCTGCCTTTGTTCGCCTAACGGGTCCCACACAAAGCGACTTTTGACCAAGAACAGAAAAAGAAGGAGGGCAGAGATTGAGAGATAGCGACAGAAGGGGAGGGGATGAATGGATAAAGGGACAGGCGTCGGCTGGAGGTCCGTGCTAATGGCCCCTGTGTGTTTTGTAATTAGGAGCAGTGTCAAGTGATGCAGGGGGAAAGAAATGGGGGTGGTCAGACAGCGGGCAAAGAGAATGAGGCTGAGAAAGAAAGCAAGCCAAAAAGAAGGACAGATATCGAGACAGACAGACAAAATAAAGCCAGTGTAAGAGAGAGGAAGAAAGAGAATATGGAAAAGAAGAGATTAGGGGCCAATTAAGAGAGAACTGGGGAGGTTGACTTCTAAAGAAAGCCAAGAGAAGGAGCTTCCATCCTGTGATCAGTAATTGATCTTGTGCCATTGTGCCTCCTGCATCTATATGAGTCTGTAAAGTGTGTGTGCGTGTGTGTGTGTGTGTTGGTGTGTGTGTGTGTGTGTGTGTGTGTGTGTGTGTGTGAGTGATGCGGGGGGGTGGGGGTTGCACTAAGTGGGAGTTTAAGAATGGACCTCTGATACCCTTGGACAGCATTTCTGGAGAGGAACTTGACAACCACACAGACAATGATGATAAGCAGAGCACATGTTTTTTATCTGGTATTCAAGCTTATCAAACCTACTTTGAAATTTAAGTCAAATTATTTTGCTATGCTGACAGTCTCTTAGAAATTCACCAGCCAGCAAAAAGTTGTTGAAAAGACAACCTTTCTAGTCTCAACAAGACTGACATTTGGTTGAAAAGTGAAAGGTGAAATGACATCTTTGTCAGATCGTTGAAAAGACGTCTGTAAAAAGATGTCACCCTACATATAAATTTGGTTAAGTTAAAAAGACTTCTTAAGACTGTTTCAATGACTTGAATGTAACCTAATTTCAACCATGAATTCACAACTATATATTATGTTCATTATATCATTATACCATCACATTACACTCACAATTACTCTCATAGACAATTGACTAAAAAGTGCCAATATCTATTGACACATGTCAGAAACATTAAAAGCATGCCTGTGTGTTAGAGAAAGGGAAGCAGACAGGAGGTGAGAGAGAAACTGTGAGAGCTACAGCAGTATATTTTAAGTAGACAGAAAAGGCTGTTGAACTGTATGAATATTGTATGGTTCTATGAGGCGCTCGTTTAATTATTTTTGGGTTGCAGGTGTGGCATCCATTGACAGACTGATCAAGGGCATGTTTAAGTTGGTCTGCCACAGCAGAGGAAATATCATGTTTCTGTGACCTTGCTGTCCCACTTTCTGACAGCAGCTGTGATGACGAAGAAAAACATTTGAACCAACCTTTAATCCTGATTATAACCGAATACAAATCAAAGGAGCCAAACATAGAGTACACACACTGACATTAGGAATACAAAGACACAGTGTGAAATGAAAAGTATTATACTATATTATTTTCTGTTCTAATGACTGCTTTTTCTGAATGGTTTCATGCGTGAGAGCACACATAAAGTTATATACCAATCAAAATGTTGTACAGCACTACTGGCTGAAACATCCTTTTTGAGTTGTGACACTTCATGGTGAACTGTGACATGAGGTGCAGATAGAGGGAGGGACAGAGGTAGATAGATAGAGGGTGCTTACCATGCTGTATTCCTCCACTCACCTCCTCTCCTTGTATTTTAGACCCTCCCACAAGAGAAACTAGCAGAGGGGGCGAGGAGGAGATGTGAGGAGAGAGGAGTCAAGGCAACAGGCATTTCTTTTACTGTCAGAAGTATCAGCTTTCATGGTGACAGAAATGACTTACCTGTCCAAGAGACTTGTCAGGCTGTCCCTGATGTTCTTGCCTCCAATGTTGCTGAACTTTGTAATACACACTATATGGACAGAAGTATGGGGACAACTGGCCATTACAATGGTCAATGGCATTTTTTGTTTTTGTTTTCATGTGGTTTAGTCAAATTTAAAGGGATCAAAATTTCAAAACCAACAAAAATACAAAATGTAAACTTTAACAAACCTGATGCTGCTTTCAATCTTCATATAGTCCTCCCCAAAGATGTTCCATGAGGTTGTCACTCTTAGGTCATTTATTTTTTTTACCATGGAATTGACCATTGTTTTAAGATGATGTGAGGCCATTTCCAGGTGATTTTACAAGAGGTGTGGAATTCAAAGCTGAAAAAAGCAAGTTTACACATGTTATAATAAAATATAAAATCAGGATTGAGCTACACTGCAAAATATAATTTTTACAGGAAATATTTATTTTTATTTATATTAGAGAATTTTCCCTTTTTTCCATATCACAATCAAATTCTTTCAGTCTGACTTTCGGTTGGTCTCAAGGAGGAGCCCTCAGGTGAGTCGGAAAAGGGAAGCAATACTTAGCCAAGGCTGCTCTCAGCAAGAGCGGAGAACTGCTGATGTCAACTGGGTATATTTTCAAGTAGTGAAAGGTGTTACTTCCAATATGGTTCCCATTTTCAATATCGTCTTCATATTTTTGCTGCAATACCGTAATTTGCCACTGGGAAAAAAACTGGCTACAAGGCTGAGCAGCAGGGCCTTATCCAGCTATTGTCCACATCCATCCATGCTAAGAATAAAACAACTCCGAACATTTACTCTGTGACTGGAAGTTTCTTGCAAAAAATTGACTCTGAGACTTTTTATGCAGGATATGTGGGCAAGTACATTCAGTTTTTTATCAAGAACCAGACATTTTCTGATGCATTTGTTCATCTTTTGTACAAATGAGTCAATAAGGAGAGTTAAATGCCAAAACCATTGCCTAAAGGAAAAATGAATGAATGAATTGCTTGCGGTATGTGAATTTCCCACCACAGCTCTGCTTTACTCAGCTAAGACTGGTGGCAACATATCACAGTTGCCATAGTGGCGTAATGCAGTCTCTGACACAGGAGTTTTACATGTGCACATCAATCAGAAAAGCAACTGTCAGAGTAAGCAATAGAAAGATTTGTCACTGCAAATAGAGCTCAAAGAAATGCTGATGCATCTCAGGAACTCAACACAATCTAAGACAACCCAAAGAAACACAATCAGAATGTACAGTAAAAAGTATTTTTCTTCTTCTTCTGATTCTTTGTGGATGGGAAAAGCTATACCAGTCCCACATATTATAATATGTAAAAACTGCTAGGAGAGTGTACCGTGATAGACCTCAATTCTAATGAATGCTCATTCACATTGTGTGTTAGTGAGTGTATATCTGCATATGTGTGGCTTTGTGTGTGCTATATGAGTCTATGCAGCTCCTTGTCCTTTGTGTAATTGTGTGTGTATAAGCATGTATGCATGTGTGATTGCCTCTCTCTCTGTCGCGCTCTCTCTCTGTGTGTGCAGGGTCTGTCATTAGCTACTTTTGGGGACAAATTTCAACATGTGTATTGGGGATATCTTGTCCAATTGAGGACAAAAGCTGTGTTCCCGTCTGGGAAAAGCTGATTTTGGGTCAGTGGTAAAGGTTAGGGTTAGGTTAAGGTTAGGGTAAGAGTTAGAGTTAGAGTTAGGAAAGTAGTGGTAATGGTTATGGTAAGTCTTCAGGAAATTAATGTAAGTCCATAAAATGTCCCCAAAAGTGACCTAGGACAATGTCTCTGTGTGGGTGCATGCATTTACATAGCTATCATTGTGAGATCCAGTTTTATAAGTGAGAACATTTTAGCCGGCCCTTAACTTTCTCACACACCCTCAAAGGGCTGTTTGGGGCATCAGACTTGGTTTTAGGGTGGAGGTTAAAATAAGGTTTAGGTACAGTTTAGGGTTCAGGGTTAGAGTTAGGCATTTAGTTGTGATGGTTGAGGTTAAGGATAGAGAATGCATTATGTTCATGAATGTCCTCACAAAGATAGCTATACAAACATGTGTGTGTGTGTGTGTTAGCTGCACATGCGATGAGGGATGGACATCGCCAGGGCAGCGCTACGAGTGAACGAGGCAGATCAGTCAAAGACTTAAAGCCTTACTCCCCAACGGAGGAAACGGACAGGCTTTGATGTTGATGTGAACAAATAAAAGGAAGCCAAAATGAGTGGAATGGACTATTATCTGCTGTGGAGAGGCCCTCCCATGGAACTGCGCCTGCCTGCCTGCTTTGCTTCCAATCAGGAGGCTGAGGGGGGGATTGAGGAAGACGGAGAGAGAGAGAAAGAGAAAGAGAAAGAGAAAGAGAAAGAGGAGAGATGAGTGTGTGTGTGAGAGAAAAGACACACATAGGGTGGGGGGTGGGGGGGTTTGGGGGGTTCAGAATCCTATTGATTTCACTCTTGTGCTAAATCCAAATGCTGCAGTGTTCTATATTTGCGTGTTTGTGTGTGGAGCCTCTTACAGAGGACATTTGTATATGCAATACCTACTTACACACTCCAAGAGGCCAAGTGAGGCCGATCATCACCTGAGCGTGCTGAAAATCCTTGAGATATGAGTACATATATAAAAAACAACCTTGCTGTATATGGTCTAGGCTATTTAGATCAAATGTTCAACTACTAAAAATGTTCCCTGCTGATAAAACAAGCGAAAAGGCATCACCGAGCTGCTGTGCTGGGATTTGAGTGCCACTAATAATAAGACTTGGCTAGTCCAGTTTAGTGCTGCTTATGTTAACACACAGAGAAAGGCTGATTGCCAGAGCCATAAATAGATAAAATCCAAGAATACAATCTGTATTTGCTTGATGCTGAAGCTGAAAGTAGTGAAATAAAATACCAATACCTACATTAAGTGGTAACTAAGCAGAAGTAGGTCAACTTATTCTATTACTATTGTAAATTTGTCATAGGCCAATTTAAAATCAGACTTTGCCAAAAGCAAAAACCAGCACACTAAAAAGGTCATTCATTCTAGCAATGAATAGGGGAGTATATAAAGGCACAGGGAACTTGTTTGCACAAGCTGACACATGTTAACCATCTTTTGTACTGGCTGGAAAAAGTGGGTCAGATGCACAACAGCGAATGTGCACAGGGCTAACAGAGAGCAAGAGAAACAGAAGGAGCAGGATTCATGCAATGCTGACCTACAGAGGAAAGTTACTCCCTCTTTGTAAGAGATGGCATGTCGAACGTGGTCACAGCATATCATTAATACCAAATGGGATTCAGCATGTGTGGATCTGAAAAGAAAAAAGCTTGTGAAAAGATATGTTTGGACGCTAGCATGTTTGGTTTGAAACAACAGAGTGATAAGGCTCTGTTGACTTACCCATACTACCGGCGTGGCTCTATATGATTGGAATTTTGGGGGCAGGTCTCTCCTTCAATCCAGCATCTTGATCCAGACTGAAATGCCATAAAATTCAAGAAGGGTCCATCTACAGTCTTGCTTACACACCCACTTTACTACATGACACGCCCCCTTAAATGCAAATCTTCCATATAAACATTCATGGTTCCAAGAGAATGAATCCTTAAAGTTATGGAGACAAGCATGAGGTGTCCCCTATATTTGCATCCGGTGTTCATTCCCCATCTCTCTCACCCTTATTTCCCGCCATCTCTCTACTTTCAACTATCATATGAAGGCACAAGCAAAAACAAAAAACAAAACGCACAGTTTAGTTTCCAGTTATTGTTTTTCTCAAGTGGGTAAATGAGTATCGATGAGAGAGAGAGATTGAGATAATGCAGGACATTAGGTAATGGATCTATGCCACTGGTTATTGCAGTGAAGCTTCCTCTGCAAACCTATACCTTTGATGCAGTTAATGATGAATAATTAAAAAGTGGACCTTTTACTTCCAGGATGATGCATCAGTCTAAAAGATGTAGCAACGACTGAAGCCCCGGTTGCTTAACTTAAGTGTTTCCTGCTCTGGGAACTTGTTGAACTTCAGCAAGAAAAAAAAAAAAAAAAAAAAAATCCCGTCTTGTCTTTTCACAGGAGTGCAGGTGTTCTGACTTCTTTGACACAATGCATCTACCCATGCGGTATAATCCGAGCTGATATCCTGAGACGTGATTTGTTTTTTCTCTTTGAAGCCACCGTGACAGTTAATGAGGGTTTGCGAGTGCTGGCTGCTAAAAGTTGTAATTAGTTTGCGATGCCCAATCTGTTGAAGGGCAGTCATCTTTAATGAACATCAGCAGCACTAATGGAGCGTAAAATGACACCAGGAAATACAAGATGTTGTGGTCAACAAGGGATGGCTACACACCAGTTAGGCCTTTCATGCCTTTACATATGCTTTAGTTTAGAAAGATGACTCAATGATGCCCACACCTTTTTTTTTTTTTTTTATCTATTTCTCTATCAATCTAGACAATTGAATCACATTTCTATTTATACAGCAGGATAGATTTTCTACATTAAAACAACTTTTCTGGACTCTTAAACAGTTCCAGCAACTTGATCTGTCAGCCTAAGTAAGAGCTGCTGTGATGTCCTATTTATTTTGCTCCTTTTTTACTCTCCTTCCTCTGTCTATTGTATTTCTATTTTATTTCATTAACTTTAAATTTTTTTTCCCCCAGGTTTTTCTGTTGTTACTTACGGCGTGGAACGCTGAGCTTGACCGAGGCTTTGGTTTATTCATGAGGTTCAATGAGGAAGGCCTTTGATGTCCATGAATTATTTAAAGGCAATGCTTTTTTGAATAATCCCTCACTTTGGTGAATACTTTCCAACGTTGCTCTCCATCGAGTCTTTATCATTGAGGTGGTTAATGGGATGATGACACCTGGTCAGATATGAAAGACAAAAATGGAGAGGATAAGAAGTCAGTAAAACAAATCTGTAAAAAAAAAAAAAGAGTTGCTGCTGAAAAGGCTGTGTTTCCCACTCCTCTTTTCCTTGCACATTTTCTCAGCTGCTGAAAATGTTTACCCCCCCCCGCCAAAATCCTTTAAATGTTTTAATTTGGTGCAATAAATTGTTTCATCTGAGTAGTTTCCTCAATTTATTTCCAAATGGTGAGCATAGTATCAGTTTTTATCACTGTTTGTTCACACTGTGATCTAAGTACCCTACATTACAGTAAGTGGCTTGAAGTATTTTTAGTAGTGGCCCATGAAAGTTAAACTTGCACCACATAACCACAGCCACATAACATCTCTGTGTTTCTATCTTGGGGACAATGTCAAAAGGCAGCAATAGGAAAGACAAGCAAAAAGATTCAGCAGTTTGTATAAACTCAGTTTGAAGATGTTGAATTTTTCCGTCCACACAAGCAGCTGGAAAGTGGAAAATGGGCTATTAGCAACATAATATGGTAAGGAGTAAAGTTGCATGGATGGGCCCATTTGACCACATTTGACAGATATGTGAGATAGTATTGGCTAATTTGCTTGATGATAGAAGGAAAAGGCTTGGTTCTGCTATATCTGACTCTGTGATTACTTAGATACTGAGTGTAATTGATCACACAATATAATAAATCTTTCTCATGTCAATTAATGTCACATAAAGTATGGTGAAAATGGTGAAGGGGCTGAGACTGTATTTGTGCAGTATTATTACAGAAAGAAATATATAATTTGTGTATTCTACAGTCCAATGCAGGGGTGTCAAACATGCGGCCCGTGGGCCAGAACCGGCCCGCCGAGGGGTCCACTTGGGCCCACTTTCCTCCCAGTCTTTTTTTCCTTCCTTCCTTCCATCTGTCCTTCCTTCCTTCATTCATTCCTTCCTTCCTCCTCTCTTTCCTTTCTTCATTCCTTACTCCCTTTCATCTTTCCTCCCCGTCTTCTTTTCCAACCTTTCCTTTCTTTTCTTTCTTCCGTCCTTCCTCACTTTTATTCTTTCCTTCTTTCCACCTGTCCTTTCTTCCTTCTCCTTATCTTTCCTTCTCACCTTCCTTCCATTTGTCCTTCCTCCCTCCTTCCTGTCTTCTTTTCCTTCCTTCCATCCATCCTTCCATCTTTTTAATGGTCCGGCCCACATGAGATCAAATTGGGCTGTTTGTGGCCCTTGAATGAAAATGAGTTTGACACCCCTGGTCTAATGCCTTGTCCCTTACAATGCTCATCAAAATATTAGCCAAATCATCATCATTAGTGTTCATCTGTTTTCTCGTACTATTGTTGTGTTGCATTAGATAATAATACAGAAAGTCACACTGATGCATCCAAAATTAAATCACAGTTTCAGGAGACACTAACAGACATGTCAGTGACACTATTTGCAATATGAACACATACAAAAGTGATCACAGGAGTTGAGTTGAGCATACAGTATTGCTTTCCATAAAGTTGCTAATTACAGATTATTTTATTTCAAATAGTCATAAACTAAGCAGCAGAGACAGACACTATGACTTTAGTCCCTATAATGGGTTATGCATTAAAAACACTGAATCCTACACTTCCCATAATGCAACTCTAAACTCCAGGTTGCCAATTTGTAACATGGGCTTCTTGTTCAAATGTTTTTGTCTCCAAGCCAAAGCGGGGATATTATACAACTGTTTTTATAGGCTGAGTGGTACACTTAATGACAGGTGTGACATCAATCTTAACTCCCTTTAATATTGCTGACAATATTAAAGAACATCAACCACATTTGTAAAAGGTTTATTACTTGACACATGAAAGGATTTTTAAAGGGCTAATTTTCCCCATTTTTTGAAATGTTAGTGTTTTTCTGATCTTATATGTAGATGTGAAAGATTTAAGTGTGATATTATATGCAGAACTGATAGGCTTAGTGATTAGTGATAGCTGGGACCCCCTACTGGTCTTCAGTGTTAAGTCTAGTGAGCATCAATAGAGCTCCCAACTAATCCCAGCTTGTCTCCCATTTGATTTGTTCGCTGAGTGGTAACAAAGTCTTGTCTTATATCGCACGGTAAACCCCAACACTCTGTCATGTACAGTACAGCTGCAGCATTACTCTTTTTGCTCTGGCAGTTCTCTCCCTGTCTCACTTTCTCATTCACATACCGGTGCAGTGAGCACACACACGCCACTCACTCTCTCCCTGTCCCTGTCTTTCCTCTGTCTTTGAAGGGTGATATTATACGATAGCATTGCATAATGTGGCGCGAGGGCATCGGAGAGAGCAGCGACTAGGATCCTCACCCGGCCGTGCTCTGCTGTTTTACCCCATGTGGTGGCACACAGCGCAGGCAGGAGTGATATAATTAGAATGGAAATTACAGAAAGTTACAGGCGAGCTAAATCCCCCTGCGCATCGCGTGGCTAAAAATGTCCCGGGCAACGCCAGTGGATGTATCACCATAGCAACAGCCTTCTTCTGCACTCTATTTTCAGACTGAAAAGGGAGAACCATAGAACCATCCAGAGAGAGAGAGAGAGAGAGAAAGAGAGAGAGAGGGAGAGGGAGAGAGAGGAAGAGAGCGAGGGAGAGAAATGCAAACATTGCCTTTTCTGTAGAAATTGATACATTATTCAAGTAAGGAAAACATCTCAGAGTGAGTGCTGGCGGATGTGAGGTGGGCTGCGGATTGCGCTTGCTCGTCAGAGCTAAACTGAACTGTCTTGGGGGCATTAGTGTGACGGTCAAACAAGGACAATGGGGTGTTGTGGGGTTGACTTACACGTCTCAGCAGAGGTCAATGTTGAAATCCACACCGGCAGCCAGAGATGTTAACATCAATGCACCCATGTGATAAGTCCTCCTAACCGTCAGTGCACCGGCTTCTATTTTAATCAATCACACATCAAATGGTTAGAGGATGAACCGCTGTGGAAAGTGAATCATCTTATGGAGGAAATTTGGGCATTAAGAGCGGGCTTTATTGAATCTGAGTGCAGCGGGCATTTGAGTTCAAACGTCGTGTCAAGGGCACAGTGTCATTGCTATGACTATGACTATGAGTCAAACATCTGATTTGTGTTTCATGTCTCAAAATAGCTCTGAAAATAAAATTCATAACCAAATCAACAGAAAAGCCCCCGTCACAATGCACTTTGTCTCCATTCCTCAATTCATTTCTTTTCAGTTCAGTTCACTTTATTATAATTCATTTCAGCACAATGTGGTTTATTGGCATGGCAGCCGAGAATCAAATGCCAAAGCATCAAGACAAAAGATCCACATTTCCCTCTTTTTCTCTCTCTCTCTCTCTCTCTCTCTGCCGGTCTAATCAGCTCTTAAGTGAAAGCATACCCCCTCGCTCTCTCTCTCTCTCTCTCACTCTCTCTCTCTCTCTCACACTCACACACACACACCCCTCTCTGTCCATCTTTCCGTCTCCTAATGTTTCTCTCACCCCCCATGGGGTCTGATTGAGCCGGCTGGGAGGCATGGATCTTTCTCTATTGATCTGCCTGCTGAATCACTTATCCCTTTTCCAATGGCCTTCATCACCACACTCAGGTTTTAGCACTCTCTGCATGCACAGATTTCCTTACTCGTACAGCCAAGATCCAGTTTTGGATAGAAATGCTTCTCAACTGAGAAGAATATAGTCATTTGATTGCAAAGAACTTGCTTAACTGTAACAAATTAGAAAATAAATCACACCGATCAGATTACAAAAACCTCAAAGCAAAGGTGATGTCTAGGATGAACCCAATTTCCTATATTTCCTTTAGCAATCAATAAGATCACTAAAGGAAATTGGGTCATTGTTATATACAGCAATATAACTGATCAAGGAAGCGTTCTGGACATGCTAATGGACTCTACTGATTCTTGCTTTCTGACAGATGTCGCAGTTAATTTAGAGTTCAAAGCAGGAATATATAGCATGTAGAATTAGCAAATGTATCCAATTACTTTTTAAAGATGGGAAATCTATCTATAGAGGTACGTCCAGAAATACTGTAGGCGCACAGATATGGACAGAAAAATGTCTAAGGTCAACGTCCATAAAGTAATGCAGATGATTAATGCAGCTGGAAGAATGAGTAATGACAGTGTCATCAAGTGGAACCACCCTGCAGAATCACTTCTTTTTTTCTTCATCTAGGTGCAATGCTAAGTAAGATCCAGTTCTAGTTCCTGCGGGGCTCAGTGATGACTCTTTAGCTCAATCCGATCTGAGAGGCAAAGCTTTCATATCTTGAAACAAAGATATTCAACACTACACAGCAAGAGTGGATCCAAAACATTACCTGGATAACAATAATATCCCCTAATGTGACTCGGAAATGTGCCTATAGGCAAATATGAAGACAAAATAATAAGCAACCAGCCAAAACCGGTCGAAGCATAGTTCAACATTAAACCAGCCAGAATCCCACTAGCTGTAATCATATGGCTGTGAAACTATGCAGACAAAGCAAAGCTGAGACATATATTTATATGGTATGCTATGTAGGCTACTGGAGAACATTTGAATGCAGCAGTGCCCTATACAAACCTGTTATTATCACCATCCATCAACTTGTCATGCATCGTTTTCTTCTGCTCAAAAAGCCAGCCGAGGAAAGAAATGAAGAAACAAGAAACTGCCATGACTAGTGGCAATTTAAATCATATAAATCAAACAATCATTAGATCATTCATTTATTAATCCAATACAATGAGGAAAAGAAATTGCATCCAAGGTTCTTAGGCACTCTGGATTCAGCATCATGCTAGCCAAAAATGATAGATTCTAGCCTCTTTTTTTCCGCAACTATATTCAGCAGATGACAGCTGGTATAGACCACTGTAAACAAAGTGGTGTGGTTTTTGGGGAAAGCTGAAATGTTTTCAACTTTCCGTACCTGGCATAGTCAGTACTAAAAATACGTTATTTCCCATGCTGCTGGGAATGCGCAAAAACATGTTCTTACCATTGAAAACAAGGAGGAAAAGAGGCCAACACTGGAAACGCAGGTCCCTAGTGGTCATATAGCTTTTTGCAATGTCAACCAGATGCCTGTGGGCTGATACAGATGCTTTCATTCTCCTAGCAGGATGCTCTCACTAACAGTGCCAGCCTCTGTCCAGGCAAAAAAAAACAGTCCCTGTATATATCCTGATAATACTATTCCGCCTGTTTCTGTCTGCCACACTCTCTGGTTCACTTTCTTTTTGACTGTCATTCATATCTTTACCTCTCTTTCTGTTTCTTTTATTCTTTCATTCCTTCTGCTTGTTTTTTCCTCAGCTTCTCCCTCTCCCTCCATCTCCACCACCCTTTTGTTTCGTCAGTATTTTTTGCCATCAAAGATGACGATTTGTCTTTGTTGACACATTACGCTCTGACCTCCAGTTCGCTCCGTCACTTTGAACCCCTTGCCGTCCTTCTGTTGGGATGACTCGAACAGACAGAGGACAGAAAGAGAGAGACAATGGAAGAATAATGATGAGTATTTAGCATGGGGGTTGAAAGTCGGCCAGAAACAAGGATGGCAAATCAAATGAGACAAAAGCAAAGGCGGAAACAGACAAAGAAAAGGGAAATTGGATGATTCCAGCCCAAAATAGTAACCATATGTAACACCTCTCAGCTCAGATATCCATGTAGGAGCATACTGAAACACAGAATGATGTAGTATCATGTTAAGTTGTCATGGCAGTTTCCACACGTGACCACAGCGGGGTCATGAGAGCTATTCCTGGCTGCAAATATAAGGATAAATGTACGGTAACACGTGACAAACACACACACACATGCATATATATCTGTGTAACTCCAGCTCGGGTTCACAGCTGTCAGTCAATTATAGATGTAGGTCAAACAAGCAGACGGTTGGACTGTAATGGTTGACTCAGGTCAGTAATAGTAGGCTGTGGTATCTGGGACTCAATATGACAAGAGTGCAAGTCAGAGACGTAGACGAAGAGAGAGAGAGGGAGTGAGAGTGTGATGAAGGAAGGAAGGAAAGAAAGAAAATATAGAGACAGAGAATAAAAACAGAACGTTAAGGAGAGACTCAGGCAGAATTAGGTTTCTAGGAGAAGCAGATTTCTCGCTGACAAACTCTGGAAATGCTCTAGGCCTGCTCCGATACTACAATCAAGAGGATTATGACCCCCTTGTTGAATGCGGTTAAGTATATACGTCTTGTGTGTGTCTCATGCAAAGGGACATTTGGATGCTTTCAGAAGTTTTTTGAACATTCAGTGTGTTCCCAAAACTGGACCAAAACCAACATTGAGGGGAAAAAAAGAAGAAGAGAGGAATGGATAAATGCAAAACCTGTTTTTGCCAAGTCGCCAGTGGCCTGAAACCAACAATTTTTGTCACATGCTGGAGCCAAAAGCACTTTCAAACAATCAGAGAATTTTCTTTTTTATGACTAATTGTGTCTTCATGTGCCCCTCATAAATTTGTTGTTATAATTTAGGAACTTGTTCATCATTCGTTCCAGTGCTTAAATAAGAAGTACAGACAGTGTATGCAGTTGTTTTGTCACTGTGGACAGACACTAGGCTATTTTATTGTGACAGATTGAAGATGAGACTGAAACATGTAGATGTCAGATACACAGAAATCCTCATTAATCCTAAAATCTTTAGTGAGAAATCCATATTCAATCCAAAGATCTTGAGCAAACACTCACTAGTTCTGACATATTTTGAGACTTTATAGCCCTGTTCATTTCGCCTTCAGTTCATTTATGATTGATTCTGGGTCTTCTGGTGAGAAAAGTGACATAATGTTTTAGTGAAATGACAACATTGAGGACATCGATTTTATCCTCAGTTAGACAGACTGAAAACTGTATAATTTCATAATAAATACTCATTCTAACTAGGAAAAAAGACCTAATAACGAGTAGTAGTAATAGTATGCTTTTAGATTTAGAGACGCTGTTCCGCCTACGGGACGGGTCGGAAGTTGGGAGGTAGCGACAAGTTCTTCTAAATGTTTTAAACACCAACCCTTAAACATATATATTCATGCCGTACATTGTTAGAAAGCTTAGGGTGTCCTGATTCATTCAAGACCACTCACACATTATATGGTTGCTCACAGCCGTAATAGTATTAGCGGTTAGCTCGGCTAGCCCCTGAGCTAAGTAAGAACAGCTATAATGCTACATACCTTCAAAGTCTTCCCTTTATCCACAACGATCATCTTATGACTCAGGACTTTCTGTACAGCTCGCCAAGTATCCATTCTTGTGAAATATGAAATCCGTTTCCATAAAATCGAAAAACTTTCCTCAATATGTCCATGTATTTAGTCCAACACGTAACGTAATAACACAAATAACAAACCATACGGTCCGTTTACGTCATTTCCTGACCTGCACGTCCGTCTCAGAGTACACGTGACTAGATGTTTACGACCGTGATCCTCTCCTGTTTCTGACGACACCACACACAAGCCAATCGTGCTTAGGATCAGGCCGTACATGCCTCCTAGAGTGCTTTCAGGTTAGTGACACCTTTTCAATGATATCTGACACATCTCTGAGTCTCCAACTACGTGGGATCTGTGCTGCTCACAACTTGGGCATGTCGTTTAGACTAAAAACATAAAAAATAGGGGCGTGTTAAGAGTGTTAAGAGTGTTAAGAGGTTAAGATCATATTTTTGTTATTTATAATGAAAATGTAACATTGACTTATTGGCCATAATTCTTATTGTAAAAAGTCTGGTGCTCGAACATGGTCATATGGTCACTTTGTCAATAATCAATAAATAAACATATGTCTGTATGGCAATAAAAGTAAAAAAAAAAAAAAGTCCATTAAGACAAGTGTTGCATTTAGAAGTTGCCTTCAAACTGAACATCTTGTATCATTCGGTGCAAATACACTTTACATTATACTCCTAACTCACAGTGCTGTCCCACAATGCTATGAAAAACAGTAACTGGTGAGCATATCGCAGCCAAAATAACAAAAAAAAATTCTCCAGGGTCATTGTAAACAAAAAAGAAACTTTGAACACTTTTCAGATGTGACTGATGTCTGTGAGAGCACATCTTTGTTATTTCCTGTTGGAAAAAACTCCTTATATATTAAATATATAAAAATAGTATTATAACAAAGTTGGGATATAACTTGTGTCTTTAGTACTACTCTCATCCTGCACAAGTAGGAATAATCAAAAAACATTTCTGAACAGACTTTCTTATTCCTTTGTGAATCAGATTGATTAACACTTAAGAACAATCCTGCAGTGTACGTCCAGTCTGAAGCACAAGTCACAATCCATGAGAGGCAGTCAAGCTTTGGCGCAGAGTTTGATCAGTTTACAGGAGTCAGGGGACGTAAGGGTAACAAATAGGGAGAAGTTCAAATACTGCGACAGTAAGTGATCACATCTGAGATCCAAGGTTACACATATTGTGAATGAATGTAATCAGCTGATTCATCATTATTCCTGCCCTGATTTATCTCATCTGTAAACTCATTGCAGCAACAATGAAAGCAAGCAGTAAGGTGCATTTGGTTTGACAGCACCATTGATCCGCCTACAAGCCTCTCTGTGTTTTGTCTCAACAGGAAAGTACATGTACACACACACAGACACACACACACACACACACACAAGCACACAGGGCTTGTTTAGTTACACAGCCCAGTCCTCACCTGTAGAATTTCATCAATCTCTCATTAATTTGTGTGTGCACAACGCTCTGTATGCCTGTATGCTAAACACACACATGCATCTGATGTGTAACTTTGTGATTAGCAGGAGCTGATTGAGAGCTTTGGCCATAGAGAATGACAACAAAGCCAGGGCAGACATTGCCGAGGCAGTGGAAGGGGAGAGACAAACGCACAACATATCTGTCAGGTTGATTCTGTATTGACAGTAGAGGTCATGTTGAGAGATTGTGTCTACCTGTAGCTCAGAGACTTCAGCACAGGGGGCAAAGTAAAGGCCTTTAAAACAGGATGATAAGGGAGGTCACGTGACATGTTAACACACAGACCAACAAGCACTTCTATTAAACAATCTGCCGTCTTAATTAGACAGGAGGCTGCGGGTCCTCCCTGTGCACACAGCCAGGCAAACACACATCACATACATGTATGTATGAGTGTCGGTAGTTTCCCCCCTGCCTACATGCTGCTCTGTATAACCTCTCGCCAGGGCTCCCTGAGGTGAAGAGGACCAAACATGCACCAACAGACACATGCACACACAATTTGACAGCAGCAGATAACTTCAGATATGTAAGGATCTAATCCATGCCTGGGGTGCTGCAGAGGTATTATGGACAACAAAGGCCCGATAAAGATGCCATTTTAGTCAATTTAGCTCCAGGATATGATTAGTAATGACCCACACCAGGTGAGACGCCTGAGGCTACTGCGCTGCTACGCCAATAATGAGGAAGCGATGGAGAGGAAAGAGAATGAAAGATAGAGACAGAGGGGAAGAGGGAGAGACAGACTGTGAAAGAGTGAGTGGTCATCTTGCAGGGAAATGAAAGGTGTCTAAGTTAATAAATGGAAGTAACTAAGAGTGTAAGGGACAACTTAGAAGTTGCAGAAGTTGGGCACTACAGTTGTTGACCACACAGTAGCTCTAAAATTATTATGACTAAAAACAGACTAAAAAAATAAAGCAAACTCAGGAGTGAAAGTAACAGGAGAGGAGGAACTGGCAAAACCGAGAGAGGAAGGAGGTATGAATGGGGCAATGAGTGGAGATAGCAGCAGTTCTCTGTCGGGCACAGTAGGTTAATTTGCTCTTGTCAGAACGAGGGTTTTCCCTCTAGCCGTCCTTATCTTTGTTGTCCTCCTGGATGTTGGTGTCAAACCAAGAGGCGGTGTGTGGATCCCGCCTCAGCACTGTCACCTCTCTGGTTGCAGCCTGGGAGTGACAGAGTTGAGGCTTTACACTGTAATCCTGTAATTATGTCAATTAAGAGGCTGAAGAATAGAGAGGGGACTCCAAATTCCTCGTGTAAAGAGGGGAAGGTAAAATGACATACAGGCGCAGGGTATACAGGAACATAGGTACACCTTCATATAACAAATATACCTCAAAAAGCATTCATGAAAAAGATGTACGATTTTATAATTGTGCTCTGATGAGTTAAGACATTTTGGCAATCATTAATGGCTGGGAGTTACCACCCGGAAAACCAGATACAGGCTGAATAATAAAGAGAAAGGCAAAATGCAAATTCAGGATGAGTGTCAGGGAAGAGGACTTAGGGAGCCTTAAAGTGTTGTACATTACCTCAAATAGGATTTACAGCTGCTATAGAGAGAGATTACACAATAACAGAGAGTACACAGTCATGTATTAATCATGTACATGTCAAAGTCCTGCAGGGGACCACTGTTAGTTACATGTTTAATAGACGGTGCACTTCAAAGATTCTAACACACAAGATAGTAATGGATGGAAATACTCACCAAAACATGTAGCAGCTGAGGAAGGTACTGAGTGTTGGTCAGGGGAGTTGGGGTGGTGGCATTCATTTCTTCTCTGTATACTGATGGAGTGACTGTAGCTTGGTACTTTAGCTTAGTGCAGGGAGTGAAGGTGGAGGAAGGCAGTTAACATCAGTCACAAAAAATAGGAAAATGCCTTGTAGATCCAAAGTTATGTTCTCTAGCTAGAGACTGGTAAGCTTACATTTAGGAGGTATCATTCAGAGTTTGAGGATGTGTTTACCCTGCAGCTTCACTGAGGACAGGACTTCTGTAGAGCGTGTTACAGCCATCTGTTGAAGGTCAGTATCCAAACCAAAGCCTGGCTGCTGGTTTAACCACTTAACACACACCCCTGTTTTTTATGCTGTTAGCCTAAACGACATGCCCAAGTTGTGAGCAGCACAGATCCCACATAGTTTGAGACTCAGAGATGTGTCTGGTATCATTGGAAAGGAAACACTCTCAGGATTCTTGTAAAAGTGTCTGTGTGATTCTGTGACTTACTGACAAAGAGTGGCAGAGGTTACAATGATGGGGTTGTTTACTCGCCCATAGGTTTGCCTTTACAATGACATGTGTACAGACATTCAGGGACCTCTCAGCGGGACATAGACACAATGAGGCCACAGCATGTCTTGGCTTCATGCAGTCCAAATTTGGAGTCAAAAGACCAAAAGATGAATTTTTCAGAATTATTTTTCAACAGGTATGTCCATGCGTTTCCCTCAGGTCCTTTTTGGAGACTCCAAATGGACACTTGGTTACCAAAGCTGTATAACCACAATCAAACACCTATAACTTCACATCCCCTTTGCCTACAATCAAAATATTGGTCTCTAATGAAAGCTGACGCCATATTATTATTATTATTAATATTATTATTATTATTATTATTATTACATATAACCATATTTTTTTGTTTGGCCATATCTATCTATCTATCTATCTATCTATCTATCTATCTATCTATCTATCTGTTTATTTTGGTATAAGTCATATGTTAAGTCGAAGAAGAACCAACCGTGTACCAAAATGCCGAATGCGTAATGATATATGGTTCAACTCTTTTACGCACAGGGCGCACGCCGGTTACGCTTGGAGTTTGTTTATGGACAGCCAAACATAATAGCTTAGTGTCATACACATACACCGTTGGAAACCTCTGACTATTGGTTAAAAGGTTATCAACTTCATTTCACCGAATATTTCCATAGGCTGGAACAGCTGTCAATCAAAGCCATGTCGTCATTGTTGTCGGTCACATGTCCTCATTGGCTTTGGAGACATGTACTGCCTAATCCTAAACACCGATTGGCTTGTGTGTGGTGTCGTCAGAAGCAGAAGATGCTCACGGTCGTAAACATCTAGTCACGTGTACTCTGAGACGGACGTGCAGGTCAGGAAATGACGTAAACGGACCGTATGGTTTGTTATTTGTGTTATTACGTTACGTGTTGGATTAAATACTTGGACATATTGAGGAAAGTATTTCGGTTTTATGGAAACGGATTTCATTTTTCACAAGAATGGATACTTGGCGAGCTGTACAGAAAGTCCTGAGTCATAAGATGATCGTTGTGGATAAAGGGAAGACTTTGAAGGTATGTAGGCATTATAGCTTTTCTTACTTAGCTCAGGGGCTAGCCGAGCTAATCGCTAATACTATTACGGCTGTGAGCAACCATATAAGTCGTGAGTGGTCTTGAATGAATCAGGACAATCTAAGCTTTCCAACGATGTACGGCATGAATATATATGTTTAAGGGTTGGTGTTTAAAACATTCAGAAGAACGTGTGGCTACCTCCTAACATCTGTCCTGTCCCGTAGACGGAACAGCGTGCGTTAAGTGGTTAACCACTGTGTCTGGTTTTCTATTTCTACATGTGTTCAATACAATGCAAGAAGTAGTTTTTGTAGCTTTTTGGAGTTGTAGGAAGGCTTTCTTGAATGGAACTTGGTAAGGATTTTGACCATCATGACTAACAATGACTAACTACATTTTCCAACTTACCCAACAATATTAGTAACTCACAGTTGTGCAGATGCTTGCTATTTTTAAATAATAGCTGTGTAAAAAGTGAAAATTTCCAGTAAACTTTTGACACTGTCAGTGCAACTTCCTTACTTGTGTGTGTCTCTTTTTTGCATAGTTGCTGACTTCTATTAGGTTTCCTTCACTTTTGGGGTATTTATGCAAATGATGTGTCTGTTGTTGCACATTTCAGTTGTTTGTCTTTTGGAATTATGCATGTTTTGGTATTTGGACCATTTCTAGATTTGGACTTCATTCCCTTTAGTGTCTGTGCTTTCATTCATGTGTTTTCATATAGGTTAAGGATTTGGAGTGCTCATCTTCTCATGTTTGTGCTTTCCCACTTGGACTGCATGTGTGTTGTCCTTGGGGCTCACAATACAGTACGTAGACTGTCTTTTGTTTTATTGAAGTGTGAATAAAAATGTTTATTTTATAGAATCTATTCATTTTTTTCTCCATGGGATGTGAAAACTTTAACTAAAAAAAAAAAACTTTTACACTTGATTCTACCATGCGAAATAAAAAGCGTGTTCATTGTCTTTCACCGTTCAATGTCTGTGCAAGTTTGTGCTGTTTCTTTACTATATCACAGTTAACATAGGTTGAGCCAGCATAGAAATAGTAGCTTTAATATCCACTGATAGCAAATATTTTATTGTTAACAAAGCAAAAATAAGCACAGATATTTTTTACATCCAGGTTTAGTTATTTTTCTTGTTTCCCTTGGCAGTACTGCAGGCTGCTTTACTTCACTGTTGTTCTGATCCATGTCAGCTATCAGCAACAATCCCCCAGGAGAAGTCCCTCGTTGATGACATCATCTCTCAGCGTGGGAAGTTGATGGATCCCTCGCCATTTTGGTGCCTGTGGTTTTGATGAAGTGGTGAGCAGGTAGCTGAGGGGGAAGGTGAGGGGAGGACGACTGCCAAAAACACCCGTAGCGCTTTGTCAACGTCAGGGAGGTGCACTCAGGGTCCCCATGCAGCCCAGACAGAGATTAAGAGCAGGGAGGATAGTGGAAGTAGTGTATATATGTGTGTGTGTGTGTGTGCCTATGTGTACTTTGCACATCATCAGATATATCGGGTTATCTCACAACACCGCCATCTATTACATAGTGAAATATCTCCTCATGACTCACTACACATAGTGGCTGGGTGAAGTCACAACCCCCCCATCCAGCGATTCCATCCAACCCTTATTGAACCTTTAGCCTGTGAACCAGCCCAAAGATAAAGAGTCACAAGGGGAAGTCAAGTGAAGAGAGAAAAGGAGGGAGGATAGATGGAGTGTGTTGCGCTCTGCGTGAATGTGTAAAGTCTCTGTTCTTCAAACGGCTTCATCTCACTTTGGTCTGGAGCTGTAACAGGCCAGCAGGGGGCCTCACGGCTGGGAAGCTAGCCAAGAGCGCATATAGTTAAAATGTAATTTGACTGTAACTGCACGAAAGCATGTGTGTGGGCATATGGATGTGTGTGAGTGTTTGTGTGTGTGTGTTAATGTGACACTGTATATACTGTATATGAGACAAGGACAAGGGGGGATGCAAGGCCTGCAGTCGTATTTCTGTCAAGGGCAAATCAGACCTGTCAGAAAGCATCAAGCCGTGCTGCCATGGCAACGGCGTTAGCACCCGCGAAGGTCACAAGATGGAGTGTGTGTTCCCCTCCTGCTGGGTGGCTGTCATGACACAATGACACACAACTAAAGCCACACACACACATGCACGCACACACACACACACACACACACACACACACACACACACACACACACACACACACACACACACACAGAAATTCAATCTGTATTAACAAGAAACTGCTGCATGAAGAGTGTTTAACACCAACTGGATTTTATGGTTTGCCGGGAAAGAAAGCAGGATTTTGTGTTACCAAGGGAGACGGTTGATGTTGTGGTTCAGATGGAGTGGATTTCATTTTGTATTTATATTTAGGGAATATGAGGAGCTGGTTTTTCTAACCATAAGAGATGTATCACTCAAAAACTGTTCTCTTTTTATTGAGCTCTGGGATAAGAGTTGCAGATTTGAAAGCACAGGACTGTGTACACTTCCAGGTAAATACACAACTGCATACACACACATGCACACACACTTCTCAGCAGGTTCACAGGCTCATTAGAGTTTTCCCAGCTGTCTGGAGAGGATCTGTGGGATGTCGCCATCACTTACCTCAACTACATAGGGATCTAACACCATCAGCTACACACACACATCTGCTGCACCACTAGGAAATGTGAGCTCAGAGCAATGTGTATTGTCTTTTCCACAGGGCTGCTGCTGGCGAGATGATGAATGTGCTGCTCTGCTGTGTGTCCTCTCTTTGTTAATAGAGTGATAGAGCCACAGTGGCACCCCACGCTCTCCACCCTTCCTCTCAGTTGCACCCAGGAAGTGGTCATAAATAGGAACATAAAGCCATAAAGCCCTTGGCATCTGAAATAGGGTCAGAGAAGCTTTGTAATTTTTACCTCATTACAAAGCTGGTTTCTGTACCGTGCTGCCCTTGAGATGAAGTCCTCTACCTTAATGTGTTCCTCACTGAAAAGAAAACAACAAAATTACGAGTTACAGCACTTTGATCACATTACCCACTGTGGGATGAGGTGATTGGTACTGTGCAAACTTCACCTCTGGGCCCCTCAGAGTACAAACCTTTTAAAGGATCATGATAACACTTAGTTACGAGATGTAACTTCATGCCTTGAGGCAGGAAGTGTCTTGTCAGCTCCACCCTCTTCCTCCCACTCAATTGGTCAAGTTCACACCCCAACACCTGTCACTCATCTTGATGAGCTGTCTCCTCTGAGGCAGAATCTAGCCTGAGGCAGAGAGATCAACAATCGGTAAAGCTTACAACAGACAGAAAGCCATTTTGAATAGCGCTTGCTCTCCAAAAACATTTTGCTTCACTATTTTCTGCTTTTTGCCTGTGTTGTTGTTGCTGTTGAGCTTTTGAGCCCAAAATTGTTTGATAAAGTACAAACAGTGCAATCAGGAAAGAGTCTAGAACCAAACTGAAAAGATCATTTCGGTATTAGTTTGAAACCATCTGCGTCTTCGGGCCGGTGCGGACTCTGTTGGTGCCCCAGGCAAGATTTTAGAATGGAGCCTCAAAAAAGTGCAGCAATAGTTCCTCCAGTCCTAGAATTTCAAAAATCAACTCAGACTAAAATGAAGTGCAGCAATGATACCTCCAGCCCAGATAAAGTCCTCCCAGTCATTAAAAAAGGCAAGTGGGGGTCAAGGTGCTATTCAGTGAGTGGTGGTATTGGTGGTATTGCCTGAGGTAGCATATAAGTTTGGTGGCTGTCAGACGAAAACCAACCGAACAGTGAAGCTTCAAAAATCAGACTAGATGAAAACCATGTAAGTCAATACGGAAAAAACACTTAGATAGCACACTGAATCACAGCTCCCTGTTCTTTATTTACGACACTTTGACCACCTACAGGTCTTCCTCAGGCAAAGGAAGATCTGTATGGTAGTTGGTTAAAATACAAAATACAGAAAAGGAAGCTCTGATTCAGTGTGGGGATACTGGAAAAGAAAAAAAAAACATTAAAAAGGGAGAACAAGTGTGAATTTCCTAAACCTGTGTAAAAGCAAGCATACATAGCTGTGGCTCAGGAGGTAGAGTGGGTCCTTCACAAATCGGACGATGAGCGGTTTGATTCCTGATCTCTCTGGTTCACATGTTGAAGTGTCCTTGGACAGGATACTGAACCCCAAATTGCTCCTGAAGGCTGTGCCAGGCTCGGTGTGTGAGTGTGTGGGTGAATGACCTGATGAGCAAGTTGGCACCTTGCATGGCAGCCTCTATCATCAGTGTATGAATATGTGTGTGGATGGGTGAATGATGACATGTAGTGTAAAGTGCTTTGAGTGGTCAGAAGACTAGAAAGGAGCTTTATAATTTCAGTCCATTTACCACACCTGTGAGTAAAAAACAACCAAAAGAAAAATATGTACCATATGTGGCCTATGTAACCTCACTCTCTTCTCCGCCAGGCCAAGCAAACACATCTGTTCTTGATGTAGGACCCTGCTCGACCACATGTTTTGGCTAGTAATTATGTAAACCCTTTTGTTTTCAAATGCTGCTCCTAGATATGCTTGTGTTTGACTATTGGTGCAGTAATGTTATCTTATCCAACCCAACTGAATGTGGAAGTGAGCTAACTTAAGCTTTGTTTGGTCAACATGCCATAGAAATGTTCCAAAGGGATAATGCTAAATTTGCAACCAACTCTGGCAATATCGCTTAAGCAGGGACAAGGCCCAGCACGGTCTCATTTGCTGCATATGACTTGTGTCCAGCACCTACAAGTGCGTGGGTTTACATTGGCATCTACACTTGCATCATTTTGGATCGATGTGTGTCTACCACAGCAGCTTGGATCTAAAAAACTGAACGACATATGTCCCCTCTTTCGGTTCTATTTCAATCACAGTGCAACTTAATTTTGCCCCAATACACTAGAGCTGATAGGAATTGAATTTGTGGTGCTTAAAGCATGGAAACTGACACATAAAATCTGATGATTTAAAGGTGAACTGACATTACCGCTGTCAAAAGTTAAAATGTGCAATTTGTGTCGATGGAAATTTGCTGTTCCATCTGCCAAATACCATACTTTGCAATAAGTAGTAGTTACAGCTTACTTTGGAACAATCTGAGTAACCCAATAAACAGCAGTGATGCAAAACAGAAATACAGGGATTTGTACAACGAGTAGTTTTACATAGTGGATACTGTTTTGTTTGTCTCTCTGTTCTTCTCTGTTTATGCAAGTGTCCAAAATGCACCACAAAGTGTTTTTCACTTGAGCACTTGTACCATAGCAAACTTTACGGCGGTTACGCAGGAATGAATTTGGGTTCTGCAAACAACTGCCGTTTATGGAGTCAGTTTATATAGTATATATCATTTGTAGTATATACAGTTCTGTAATACCTGGCAAATGCCTTAATAGGATTTGTCAACAGTCATATTGCTATGTTTTCTAATACTATACGGCTGCCAATGTTGTCAGCATGCTTTTCTTATGGTCTTTTGTCACCACGGGTGCCATGCTGTGTGTGTGACACACTTTCATCATGGAGTAGTTTAACTGTATTCCCTGTTGAACAAAACAAACCTCAGCCTGAGGGGTTTCTCATGTCTAAACATAGACCTCAGAGGATCATTCTGATCGACTGCTGAGTTCCCAGGGTAGTACTTTGGTCTCACTCATGTTTTACTGTAAATTTAGTGTCTGCGAGCCTGGCCATGCATGAAAGCAAGAACGCAGGCAATAAAATGTGACATTTTAATATAAATAAAAGTCATTTTCATTTTTTTTCTTTTGTATTTGCTATTGTAAACACGGATAAGTGGGTCGCTGTTTCCCGGGGAAAAACCCTTGGGTGAGCAAGTAGTAATGAATTTGATGTCTCTGGTAGCAGCAACAGTGGTTTGTTTAGAATAAATAACAGAACTGGGCACACAGTAACAGTAGCCACGCTGGCTAAACACATAAAGAAGTTGAAAGATGTGTTCTTTTTTTCTTTAGGACTAGTTCTGTAGCTTTTATTTGTCTAACTTGCAAGAGAGGAGTGGCTCTTGATGTTCAATGAGCTATTTGCAGAGGAGTGGGAGACCCTCATATTGAAAGATTGGCGAAGGGGAAAAGAAAACTGTGGGGGTTACATTTTGGAGGGTTTTTTGTGTATATGTGTGGATTAGGAAGACTGGACTGAACTGCACCTTAACAGCTTTGTCCTTCATTAAAAATGATGTAACATCTCTAACACCCTTAGGGCCAAATCCACTCAGAATAGATTGGACCTGCTAATAGCACTGTAATTTGCACCCGCAGTCTGTCCTGTTTGAAGATCCTATCCAAAAAAACATTTTGTGCTAATGATATGCTGGTGTAAAGACGCCCATAAAGTTTTGCAGCTGAGTGCAAGTTGCCCTTTCAGCACACAGATTGGTCCATAATGAAA
>NC_070594.1:9208713-9303713 GCF_027409825.1 Scomber japonicus | reverse complement strand
TGAAAGACAGAAAGTTAAAACGGAAAAAAAGCCATTTTTCTTTTGTGGAAGGGATCACTTGACCTGAAAGCTGGAGCTGGGTGCAGTTTGTTTGCATATGAGGCAAATACTTAGGATCAGACGTCAGTACTTCAGCTATAACTGACCTCATTGCTTATTGTGATTTTCATTTATTTACTGTATGTAATGTATTGATGGCGGCTTCAACCTGCTCTGAACCCTTCTTTTACTTTGCTAACGAGATGACGTTAGCTTGTCGCACATGTCCAGAAACGTTCGTCTGATTCTGGCTCTGACATGTGCAGATGTGTCTGAGAAGTTGAAATTTTGAGTAAAGAACAAGAAAATCCTGAACTCCTGCTGCTATAGTTTGTTTAAATAGCCTCTGGAGTCAAAGCTAGCCAATCTGAACAGAGTGGACTCATCAGGAGGAGGGCCTTAAAGAGACAGGAGTTAAAATGGCTAAAATGAGATATTTCAGTTTATGGGTCAGTGACAAATAAGGGTTGGCAAGATAAGCAATTCATAAATGATCTTAAAAAAATGTCTAAAAAGCAGCATCAGGTTTGTTAGAATGTACATTTTGTTGGTTTCATATCATTTGAAATGACATTTGCATTTTTTAAACCAAAAGTAAGACTGAATACTCCTGAAAATGTCAAATGCTGTAACCACAGAAGAATGTTAAATATTCAATATTTTATCCACCTACAGTGTATTTAAGTGTACTTATACTAATAATTACTTTATTTAAAAAAAAAAAAAGAAATGTTTCCTGATTGACATGATTCCCCAGATTAAATTTAATATTTAGAACAATTGTATTCCGTTAACTTTATGTAACATAAAAAAAGTAAAAAAGTTATAATGTAAGGTCATGCCAAAATATCAGCAGATGATTTAATTGTTGGTGTTCACATTTTCATTATACGTTATTTAAAGTGAGGAATGTCTGACTAAGGTTTTTGTTATAAATGCACTTGACTTGTTTTACTAAGGCCAAACTTATTCATGCACTTTATTTGACTTCCTCTTCCTCCATTTATAATGACACAGTGTCTTAAAACCAATTTAGGGAAACCCCCCATTAGCATAATTCTTTCTGTCTGCTGGACCATTAACGCTGTCTGACTCCTATTTTTTTTTTTCATTGGGAATCATCTGCAAATATCCACTCTTCAGCTCTGTTTGCATCTTTCATTTTTCACCTCACTGAGGACGTTAATGGAAAATAAGTGATCCAGAGGACGCCTCGTTTATTTTAGTAGCTCTGAAGCTTTACTTTCAGGATTTTCATATTCAGGGCAGTGGCTGGAAATAGATTTCAGTTTTTGCACCCTTTTAGTTTATGACTCTGGTTTAAAAAAAAAAAGCATTAATGTGATGATGATGATGATGATGATGATGAGCACTCTGGAGTCGAGGCTCAGCTCTGCCATTAGCCGATCGTTGTTGATACTTTGTGGTTTTTTTCGAATTAGCTGCTTTAAGACCACCAGAGGGATCAGCTGACTCCACAGCTGGAGGTTTTTCACTTGTTGTTGAAACCAGAAATTATTGGGTGAAAGTTTAGAGTCTAAATTTAGCAGCAGAGACTAGTCTACAGTAGCTTTCATTTTAATGTGGAGTAGGTTGTTAAAGTTTAAAGTCATAAATTTAAAGATACTATCAGGAGTGATAAATTAATTATACAGCAATTAAAACGGATACATTCCTGTTTCCAAGCATGAGTCATGATAGTTTATTAAAAACTATGATCATTCCCTAACCTTAATCTCATGGTTATTATTGTAACCATGGCAATGAAGGTGGCCTAACTTTAAGGAAGTTGTGACCACGTTTCTCTAACCTTTATCAAAGTGATCATTTCAACCAAAACTATGATCTTTACCGAAACATAACCAAGTAGTTTTTGTGCCTAAACCCAACCAGACCTTAAACACAGTGTTGTCACATCATTAAACAACATTATTTTTTAACAGTTTTGGAAAACTCAGACAAATGATGATGATTATTGCTGATAGGGGTGCCAGTTTAGAATATGCTGCTATGTGCTGCTCTGGAGTCACAATGTCACACAATGTATTTGGTCTTTCATTTGGAGGACTTGATGGATTCATTAGTTAATTAATTCATTGATTTTAAAAAGAAGTAGTTTGAAGGCTCTTTGACTAAAATGCAAACAGAGTCAAGTTCAAATCCTCAAAAAGGAGCCTGTAAAGGATAAAGCTGGTGTTATTTTACCTTTTTCTTATTATCGTCATCAAATCTCTTCAAGACTCTCAAACCAATAACTGGAACTAGTGTTTTAATAATGCAAATATTAAATAAGGCTCATCCTTTTCAGGCAGCCTTTTCTCTGTATAATGAGTCACAAAATAAAATTCCCAGCAGGTTGCAGGAACTCAGCAACATCATTAACTGGAATAAAACACATTATAGCCCCAATGATACTTTCACCTTTCATCAAAGCAGAGTTTCTATTGGTGTTGCTCAACCCAGTTTAACAGCTCAGGAGATAATTACATCACATCCAGTAGAAGATGGTGTGTGTGTGTGTGTGTGTGTGTGTGTGTGTGTGTGTGTGTGTGTGTGTGTGTGTGTGTGTGTGTGTGTGTGTGTGTGTGTGTGTGTGTGGGGGAGCTGTACAGAGTAGCTGCAGCAGGTCTGATCTCGTCTTTTTTGCATTTCATAAATCAGACTGCAGCCATTCTGTATCAAACACACTTATGTGATTATAGTCTTAATATGATTGTTGTGGAGAAATGCTGAAATTATAATATTGAGTGGAGACCGATGTTGAAATCCATTTGGCACTTAGAGGCAATGTGTCCTGCAGCAGCCGCAGCAGCACTGCGGACATTTTTAGTAATGAATGTGTCCAATGGGAGTTTTGAATGTTCTCATTAACCTGCTGTGAGACACTGTGTCAGATTCTGTGTAAAGTGGTATACTTAAAGTCCTCCTGCACTCAAAAATATGTTTCCTACTTCACTATGAAGTCCATTCTCAGTGTTTGTGCACTGCAGGCTTTAATTGTCCACATCATGCTTTATGTAAGTTGCAAACTGGACAACGATTGGCTCCGAAGTTGTTGTGATGTCACAAATCATGCTCACAGGTAAGAGATTTAAACTTGCAGTGTGCTTTTTACATATGAATGAACGTCTTTTACATTCAAGCCTTTGTTAAACCACTTCACATACAGTAGAGCTGATTAAGTCACCAGATAAATCTCTGCGCTGGTGCAGACAGCTGCATACTGAGCATGCTCTGTGGGCGGAGCATATGCACCAAACACTAACTTCCTGTTAGCCCGTTGCTAACTTTAATGAGGATAAAATAATTCAATCATGTGGCTCTTCTAGACTTTCCAAATGTTATTGAACTGAATAGATCAAATTCTGATAGTCAAATAAGTCACTTTGTTGGGGTTGTGGAACGCTCAAAACTATTTATCCACCGTTTAACAGTCACAACAGTAGCAGTGAAGTTAGCTATGGCAGAGCCTGTGAGGTGATCGTGTGTCGACAGTGTTTTTGTAATTACTCTCACTGCCAGAAGGGGGAGATTAAAGTTGCATACTCCAGCTTTAAAATGGGCACAGAGAAACTTTCCTCCTTGAGCAGATGAATGAACAAACTCTACACATACATTATTCTGCACCGAGGTGAGAACTTTCTTACTCTAATGTCATGGTCACCAGTTTAAAAGACTTGGACTCGGGATGGACAGTTTAAATGGAAAGAATGATCAAAACTGATGTTGGAGAATCAGAGATCTCATATTATTAATCCACACATTCTTCTTCCTTCTCAAGACTTGGCGCCTACATCACCCACAATGCAACTCAACTACTGAAAGTTAGAATATCTTTGGAGTTCCCTTTTAAACATTACTGCTTTCTTTCTGGTTCCTGAACAAGTTTACACACATTTATTTCACACACACACATCTGGTGTAAAGTGGTGTCTGACACTGAGCAGTCAGAAGATTTCTCCTTAAATTTTTTTATATCCCAGAGAAATACAGTCTCCTGCTTTGTAACACTGGATAAAATTTTACAGCCCTGATAATAAGTTACCAGCAACCTTTGATCTACATTTAAGTCTTCCTACCTTCAGGCCTCAGACGTACCTGAGTCAAGCTGCAGTGTTGAGGCGTGTTGTAGAGCTCAGGACGGAAAAAAAGGTGGATATCTGCTTCTCATTTGCATGCAAAAAAAGGCTCACCAAAACCACAAACACAATCTGTCCTTTTAACCATAAAATAGTTGGCATGTGTAGATGTTGTCATTGGTCTTGGCAGAATTAGTGATAGGGAGTGTGGTTACCAAATTTGAAAACAGTGGAATTTCTTTTTATTGAAATATTTGCCAACCTCTTAGATGGGTTCAGTCTTCAGTTGAATACAAAACTTAGTTTGTTGTTGCTGTGCTTGAACCTGTGACCTTTTAGCCACAGGGCTGATTCTCTGACCTCCACCCAGTGTAATCATCAGATATTTAGTCATGAATACAAATGAAATACGTGTCACACTGTTTGGTAGGGTGACGCGTATTCTCATGTTCTCTTTTGTATTTCTTCTATATTTATCTTATTACATATATTATGTTCTCAAAGACCTACATACTAAACCACATTACATCATACATTTGTTTCTTTCTTCAATACAGATTACTCATGTTGTCCTGCACTAAACTGAGAGAACAGCCTACATGAGTCTCATATTTTACCCATAGACTGTATAAAAGAAATGGACGTAACATGCGTGACGTCACCCATTGGTTTGTGGACTGCTGCTCAGAAGCCAATATTTTCGAATCTAGGCAGCGCCATCTTGAAAATTTCAGGTGCATGCTGGGAAAAATAAAAACATGGATTCTACGTGGGCATGAGGTGGGGCCATGGGCGGAGTGGAGAGGTTGGGATAGGTTGTGAGGGCTGGATCTCGAGGACGTTGGTCAATCAACCTGTCAATCACGACGTAGCCACGCCCTAATGCATACCCTGCTTCATCGTCAAACATAAAATCAGAGAGGCCAAAATTTCACAAATGAACATCAAACTGCATTGAAGAAGGCTTTAGACTAGCGATTGAGACCATAAACACATTTTGAAAACGTTTACTGAGGTTAGAAATCAAGTGAGAAGTTGGTGAATTCTCCATTGACTTGTATTGAGACGGAAATCCTTTTGACACCAAAACGGTCGCCCCCTGGTGGCCTTTTGATAGAATGCAGTTCTAAGTTACTTCCGCGTTGGCTTCATTTCAGAGGACCGGAACTCCCCGCCTGATTTTACCTTTAAGACTTGTTTTAATTCATGTTATTGGCTACCTGTGATGTGAAAACGTCAGATTTCCACACAGAGGAATAAATAGTGTGCATACTGTAGGGTTGGGTTGATGGGCTGCCATATCATCGTCCATTGCCGATGGCAGACAGTCATCGTTACACTGTGATTTAAAACTTAATGCACACACATATATAGAGAGAGTAATAACCCCTCCTCTACTCTCTGGTGGACAAAATTTGTTTTGTATGTAGATTTTTTTGTCATTTCTTGCTATTGGCTAGACAGATGCTGATTTGCATTGAGGTAATATCTGCTATTATAAGGCCTGGCTGATATATGAGTAGATTATCAGTCTCTCTTTCTCTTGTCCTCTTTCACAATACAGCATTAGAAACTAGATTAGCTGTAGATGCATGTAGACAAAGTTAGAAACAAATAAAATGCACCATTGAAAAACAATTGTAAGTCAAATTTAGGCACTTATATACATATACAAGTCAAATACACACTGTAGAGATGGCACAAAAGTAGACCTGGTGTGTAAAGGTAGCAGAGTTGGATGCTGGATCTTGTGTCCATTGTCCATTAGACATTTATGATCGTCCAGTTACAGAACTCGCTCTGCTTGACTCACCTCAGCAAATAAAGGACACTATTGTACTCAGACGATTATGGTTTAATTTCCCTAACTGAATTTGATAGGCTCTTAGTGGTGCATAATGGTGCACTGTTGAGGTCATTATTGAAAATCTTGTGCTGTTATTGAGTTTGCAGTTTGGCTGATGTGAAAGGAGAGCTAATGGATGTTGTAAGCAACTTCACGTCAGCCGCAGCTGTTTGGATGGAAACTGTAAGACACAACTTAGTTTAAACTTAGATCTGAACACTGATAGACACTAGTATCACAGAGTGTGACTTTGATACTGACTCAGAGTTAAGATGCTGATCGTGAAACCTTCCTGGTTCAAGTCCAATTGATTTCCCTTATCTCTTCCTCTTCCTTTTATCTCCCTACTGTCAGCATCTCTAATAAATGCATAAAAATGCCCCTATAGGAAAAGTGACTATAAATACATACGTTTACAATGTATAGTATAGTCTCTTTTGGTTTTATTAAGTTGCACACCAGCATAATGATCAAACGTGTCTTTTTTGGCTGGATTGCATAAGAGGATGGAGTTCTACACGCAGGAAAAGTCTGTGTCTGACTGACTGAGTGAGTGATGAAGTTGTACTGTTGGTCCGGTTAATGTTGGGAGTTTTCCCATTGGTTGCTTTCAAAATGAACTAGTGCAAGCAGTTGTCTATTATGTCCTCAAGGAGGCGTTTACGGCCGCTCCACTGACAGCTGAGCTAGCACATGCCTTACCTCGGTCTGTACCCGGATTCCCACGCCATGATTTGCACATCTGTCAGAGGAGAGTTGAGGTGTTGTTGCGGCTGACCCAGGCTTGGTTCTGTTCATGCTGCTCCTGGGGATGATGTCGGCAGCTCACCTGGTGGTACACCTGGGGCTGCCGCACATGCATGAGAAACCTCTAACATTCGTTTACGTGGCTGCATCAGAACTGGGACAAATGGAGAAAACTACTCTCCATGCGCCAAGAGGCATGAGGGAGAATGTGCAGTTAAAGCACCCCAAATAATAATCACTGTTTCTATCTATCATCATGTCATGTGATTTGCTACTTTAGTACACTTTAATCAAAAAATATCACCACTGCTGAATATTGCAGATGGGACTACTACTATTGTCCACACTCATACATTGACCACCATACACAGTCTAGCCACATACAAGGTTTTGATCTAGTCTTGTTAGTGACTTGAGCAGTCTATAAAATGTAAGAACATGAGCTAAAACATCATTTGGAGCTCCACAAACACAGTTCACCCTGAATACTAAATGATCTATGAGCTGGAACGCTGCGTTCATGTAAATACTGTTTACTCCAAGGAGTCAGCTGCTTGTTTTTCTTGCTTTCTCACACATGCTGGTAATTTGTGGTCTGTTCTTGTTCATGGAAAACAGTAGAGGTGGGAAAAGTAATGAACTCCAGCTTCAAGACTGTGGTTACCTTTTACATTTCACATCAACAGAGGCTCAGAGTATCAAAGGTCGTCCCAGGGGGAAAGGACCTGGGTAACACGATCAGCTGCTAGTTTGACTCAATAACACTGTAATTGGTTTGTTGGCTGCCACAAAGCTCCCGAAAGCTCAGAGCACATGAGAGTTGATAGTTTGTGTGTAGGTCACAGTTCGAGGATTACTTCTGTTTTTGAATGAGCATAAATCGTCTCTAAACTGAAGAAACCACATCACAACTTTATTTCAGTTACTACCTGAAGAACAAAAGACATCAGTGCAACCAAAAACAACATTTTTCTTTTCTTTTCTTTTTAATTAGGATTTAGTTAATTGCTACTAAGATTTGAGAGATTAAAGCAAACACCTTGGATTGGGCTTTCATGTTAGATAAAAAAAACAAGAATCTGATTTAAATGACTAAGAAGAGACATAAGTTTATTTGGTAATTGGCATCTAACATATGTAATTAGATTTCCAAAGTGCCGAGAATTTCAACCATATACCCAACTTCTGTTTCATAGAAAAAAAACCAACACAGAAATTGTAGTTTTTAGGTGACTTAAATGTTTGTGTTGCATATACACACAGTAAGGAAAACACACCTCTGACTGTTCCTTGTGTCATGTTTTCCAGAGCCTTTAGAGCGGTGCGATGGAGGATGGGAAGCCGGTGTGGGCGCCCCACCCAGCGGACGGGTTCCAGCTGGGAACCATAGTGGACATCGGAGCTGACAGCCTCACTATCGAACCTCTCAAGCAGAAGGGAAAGGTGAGCGTGCACCGAGCTGACGGGTGCAACTCCTGCTGTGGTCTTTAACTAAAGGATTTCCGATTTGCTGAATTGCTTTTTTGGATGAATTAAGTTTGGATTTGTTGACATGTGTCAAAAACTTTTAAAGGACGGATTCACAATTTTTCAAGTCTGGCATGTCTGATCCCCTTCAAATGTGCTTTCAGTGTAAGTGATGTAGGACAAAATCCACACAGTGTGTCTGTCCAGTGTCCACACAGTCATTTAGTGCAATAATCCATTTAAAAGTCAATTTAAAGCTTTTATGAGGCTTCAGCGGTCTGAGTTAGTCATATCAAGTGGATATCTGACACATTTACAGTCTTTTTAGCATCAAATTCCCTTTTTGTGTTTCCCTGTTGAGCTGTGGTGGAAGTATAGTAACAAAAAGAAGGACTCTGGCGCTAAAAAAAGACTGTAATGTTGAAAAGATATCTACTCATTTTGACTCATTTGGACGACTGAAGCTTCATATTAGCTCCAGATAAACTTTTAAATACAGTTTTTGTTGTGGAGGACTGTGGATTTTGTCCTCCATCACTTACATTGTAAATTCATTATGAAGGGATCTTCTAATGGTCAGTATGAAACAGGAGAACAATTACAGGAAGAAAAAAACATGTTTCAGTGTGTATTTTGGCAGCTGACTGTTATTTTAAGACAGACTTGAAAAACTGAACTTGTCCTTTTTAGGTTAAAGAACCTCCGGAGACAGTTTTTGTTAATAAATTGTTTTTACTACTCAAGATCTTCCCTGAAATCTCTCAGAGCTCTCAGAGTGTTTCCTGCCAGGCCTTTTATCTGATCAACGTAAAGTGTGTTAATGATTTAGCGTGTCACTTAATCTGTACTGAAGGAGGCCACAGTTCCTGGAGCAATAAAGCATCCTTCACTCTCTGACTCACCTTTACAACCTGCAGGTCCTAATGTGGCTCAAGTACAAAATTAATCAGCGGTGTCTGAAGTCAAGTTGTTCTTCAGATCAAGACATACATGCTTTCCTTGATACCCCCCTCCTCCCCTCCCCTCCCCTCCCCTCCCCTCCCCTCCCACGTTCATTGTTAATTCACTTTTCCGCTGCATGAGGTGCCATATCGCCCTCACCAAAGCTTTTAATGTCACACAGAAAGCCCCGTCGCTGTGGTTACTCCTAAAGCTTTGTGTCCGTCTGGGTAATCTTTACCCCGAAGGCCTCTATGACGGAGTGTTCCCTTTTCATAGAGCCTCCTCGCTAATTCTGTTTACTGTCGGTCTATAAAGTACACGTCTGTCAGTGTTTAATGGGAACACGGTTCTCAGGGCCGACAGTGAGTGTGGTGTCCATCATCACATGTGGATCACTTTCCTGTTTTTCCTAATTTTTTAAGCTATAGTGGAAGCAGTGGTAGTGGTTGTCTTCCTGCCAACACTATTTCCCAGAAATTATATTCATATCTGATGCATAGCAATGACACGAGGAAACATAAAGAAATGTTGTTAACGTATTTGACAAGCTGCAAAAATGCTGATACTTTAACATACGAATGAAGCGTTCCTTGTTTTTTCCACACCTAAATATCTGATCTTGCAGCACAATATCCACCATTAGAAACTGAATTACATTATTTAACTTTTTTATGGTTGTGTTTAAACTCTGGCGGCACTCAGTTAAGGTCAGGGAAAGCCCCCTCCATCCCAACCAACTTCCTCCTTCCAATTATGACTTTTATAATGACAATTATTACTGAGAAAACAATTAAATGGAATAAGATTATCATTTCTAGGAGGCAGGGTTGTTTCTATATCTGCACTTTTCTTTCTTCAATTTTATTATTTTAATCTCTCCGCTTCACTGTGGAGAGCAGCAGTTATTTCTGCAATGATGTAGTCACGACAACGCTTTTTATAACCCTCCTGTAGTGCACATGATCACCTCAGTATCCAAGAACATTTACCTCACCTATTTACTAGTTACTATGGCTCTGATCTTTGCACCTAATGCACATGGTAGCATATAAAGTTAACTGGGTGTCTTGAGCTTTAAAGCTATACAAATCTTGCTCCTTTAGAGGATGGCAGTTGTCTGCTTAGATTCATACAAATTGATATTACTGAGCCTAAAAGTCCCAAAAGTGAAGATTAGAGAATGTGCTCACAAATTATTATAGTCTATGAACAAGGAATATCATATTTGTAGTAAAAGCTGGCATGCAGTATTCATCTAATGAGTGACACATTCACACTGCAGGCCTCTGAGCTCATTTCCAAAAAGGTGCTAATATAAAACAGTTTAATAGCTTAATGGTGTGAGATGACATCAGTGTTGAAAGGACACTTGTGATTTTGTAATAAAAGACATCAGATTCCATTAAACATGTTCATTTGATGTATTTCCACACATCCTGGTTGCTGTACTGTATGAGCCTTCAAGTTTCAACTGAGCTGAGGTGATTTATGAAGGGCGGGGTTGTTATTCCCAATTCATGTGTCCACTTGTCCTTCATTCTGACTCAGTCGAGTTGCTGCACGCATTAAAACAAGACGACTCTGTCAGGTGAAGAGAGAGTTGTCATAACAACGCTGAATTTCCTCTCTAAGTGTTCAAAATCAACTCACATGTTGTTTTATTATCCTTTTTTAAGATCTGACTTTCTAGCTTAGTTATACATAGCTTAGATCAGTACTGATGAAATATGATTGCATGGAGACTTTTCTGATCCTTTTGCCCTGAGTTGAGTTTTTAAGAAATTGGCACCGAGAATTCAATGAGATATGGAAATCAATTTATGATGCTCTGTTAAAATGAAAGGAGCCGCAAACGCAATATAACACACTAATCACATTAATTATCTAGAAAGAATTTGCAAATATTTTACTTTATTTTATTTATTTCTCTTATTAATTATTCATTAATTAATTAGTTATTTATTATGTTTATTTATTGTCTATTTATGTAATTTATTTATTTTTTATTATTATTATTATTATTGTTATTAATAATAGGAGGCTGGCTGGCTTTGGCCTTTTGGGGTGGGTTTGGGAATGAATAAATAAAAAAATAATTATGGGAAAAAAAAGAAATTGGCACCAAACTTTAAATTGAAGTACTTGATCTTATTTTGCCCTCAATATTTTTTTCCCACCAAGAAAAAATGCTTTACCGTAGTTTATAGAAATTTAGGGCAGCAACTGACAATATGTTCATTATCAATTAATCCAATGATATTTTCTTTATTAGTTTACTTCAATAGAGGATAAAAGAAGACAGAAATCAATCACATTTGAACAGCTGGAATTGGAGAATTTGGCTGTTTTCCTTCCTACAAAATCACTCAAAAGTTTAGTTGGCAACTAATGAGTTAACTGAGTTGTGGAGGATCTAGTAAGATCTTAAATAAAGTGCTGCCTGAGAGGATCAGTTCAGGGCCAAAAACAGTTAAAAACCTCAGATTTGTGTGACATTTAGAGGAAATAAACCCAGCTGATGGAGCTGTGGAGAAACTGGGTCACGTGTATAACCCTCAGATCTGTTCTCAGAGTGAGTTTTCCAGGCCGCAGCAGAGGCCCGTAACAGTCAGAGTCAGAACAATGTCCGGTCTGTCCCGTTGCAGCCAGTTTGTGCCAGTGTCCGACGATGTGTTCACTCGCTGGCACGCCTCCTGGGATGGACGTCAGGGGGGGGGGGGGGAAGACAGAGAGCATGATACTCTGTCATCCTATCAGCCACAATAGTTGGACTCTTTGTACCGTAGTGTCAGGAAATCTCAGAGAGCGCCCACAGTTTGATCTGCATGTCTGTCTGTGAGGATGACGGAGTGGAGAGGTTTAGGGAAGAAGAAGAAGAGATTATGCAATGGATATTTTAAAGTAGTTCTAATATTTTCTTTTAGGAGGAATAATAATACCAGCAGGTATTTGAGGCAAAAGAGACCTAGTGGATGTGAGTTATTTACTGTAACTGACTTTGCAACCACAGAGCCACAGCTGAAATAATCAATTTGTAAGTTTCTTAGAATCTCAATTTGCTGCTCAATACTAAGTAGAGCTAAGTAGCAAGTAACCAATATTCTTCATTATTGATTATTCTGACAATTATTTTCTCGATTTAATTGTTTAGTCTATAAATATAATAAATATAATTAATTCCAAGTCCAAGGTAACGTCTTCAGTTGTGTTTTTTGTATCTGACTAATGCCCCAAAATGGCAAAGATTGTCAATTTACTCTGATATAAAACAGGGAAATTGTCATGTTTGAGAAGCTGGAACCACCAAATATTTTTAATTTTTGCTTAAAAAAAACAAGTAAATGATTATTGGATTATTAAAATATTTGATGACTAATTTTCTGTTGATCAACTAAACAATTAATCGATTACTCCTTGCACCTCTACTGTAGTTAAATATCAGATCTGTACAGTTGGTACATTTACTGTTTGGGATAAATCAACACAGACTAAGAACACATCAGCTGTACAGTAGGAGAGGATTTAACCTGTGACCTTCTCTGAACTCAGTCATTGTTCCTCTCCACCACTTCGTTGGTATTAAACATGACGAAGAGTGTTTAGCTTCTATTTTTTCTCTCAGATTATTGGCCTTGCATCACCTCCACCTCCTCTTTCTTCCCTGCTTTCTCCACTTTATTCTCCTCATGCGGCCCAGCTCGGTGGAATCCAGCCAGTTTTGGGCTGAGAATGTGGAACATGCCACCACTGGAAAGAATGAATCGACTGTACGTCACCTTGGCACGCCGGCCTCGCTGCTCTTGAAGGCCTTCACTGCTTCTGTAATTGGACAGATTAAATGACTTGGCCCTGCACAAGAGAGCCTGTTTTGAGCTGGCAGTGATTGGCCTGCCGATCACAGAAACACAACACCAACACACACACACACACACCCTCCTCCATTCCCCTCCTCCAAAACAATGAGGTCACATGTGTCCTCATAAACCCCGCTGTATTACTTCAACATGGTTGGTTTTAGCTTTAAAGAATGTGAACTGTGCTAAAGGGGCTAAAGCCTCAGAGCTTTTAGAGGAAACTTCAGGCCGAAGAGTGAAAGCAGAGAACATCGTTTGTTCCTCTGGGGGTCAGTTTGCTTTAATTGGTTATATTTAAAGGAAATAATGTCATTTCTCAGTCAGGGCTCTAACTTATCCTGGAAATGACAAAATATAGAATAAATAACTATGACATGCCAGCTTGTAAACAGAGGGAGGGAAAGCAAAGCAAAAAAGCTGCCTCAAACTGGTAACATTCAGGTGTCTCAGTGTTTTGATTGATGATATCTGCCGTAATGAATGAAATGATGACGTGAGAGTAAATGTGAATGACTAATTTATAGGTGGGGTTTCAATTTGCGCAGTGGAAATGCTGGATATTCTGGAAATTCGGAAAAAAGATGAAATCTTGCAAAAAAATAGTTTTCACGCTTGGATGAGATGGAAAAGTTGATGTATTGGGACAATTTTACCAAACTGGTGCAAAATCGGGGTTGAAAACATCTTGAAATAAATGTGTTTTTTCCTCCAAAACTTTTTATATATTCAAATGATATAATATCCAAGGTGCAGCCATCATTTCTAGTTCTTCTTTCCCAAAATTGCATCACTACCGAAACACATAACATATAATATAATTAAAAAAGGGCTATATGGACATATTAATGTTAGTTTACATATCTTGTATTTTTATAAAAATTTTTTTTGCAGTTTTATTAAAACATTTTCAGATGTAAACCAATAACACTTACAATTTTAACAATATTTTAAGTAGAATTTTTAAAATTCAAATTTGAATCCAATTTAAAGTGCATAAAGTTGATCATACTGATTTCAAAATTAAGGATCAATTAGTTTTAATATAGATTAAACCAGACACTATCATAATATCTTCATTTCTACTTGATTTTTGACTAAACATCCCAATTTTCAGTTGTGTCTGGTCTCTTCTTTGTCTCTGGGCGGCGTTCAGTATGTTTCTGTATAACTGATACTCTCCATCACCAGGATGTGCGTCACGTTTTCTATCGCTTCAGCTCTTGATTGCTGCTCTATTAATGACGTCAATGCGTTGCAACATCTTCTTTTTGTAGTTCACTTCACTCGATAAAGGAGAATCAGCACCACCAACTGTTTACTTTGACTCAACTATTAATATTAAACCAGAAGTAGATGGACATGCACGTTAATTTGTGTTTTCCTTTGTTGATTTTCTGAAATGTTGGTGGGAATCTACACTACATTTGGATTGAAACCTGATTTATGATCTGTCTCTAGTCTGTGGCCAGGAGCTGGAGCTGTGCATCGTGGCTTGATAGTGACTGTAATTGTAGATGCAGGCATTTGCTTTGAGTTTTATTCTGGACGGACGTGTGAGTTTAGGGGACTGTTAATAATGCAGAGTGGTGGCACTGTCCTCAGTGTCTCAGTCAGCACGTTGTCTCTGTCCAGCGTCCCTTTCACGCCGATCCTGTTTCCTGCTGCCTCCAAATAATTCATGAGGCCTTCGTGCATCCTGCTGCAGTTTGGGGACCAGAGCAGCTCGTATATTTAGAGTCTGGAGAGATTGAGCTTGAAATAATCCTAAAACAGGAAGAAATAGGTTTCAAAAAAATGCAAATGTATGATATTTTTCTCCAATGATATTTGAGAATTGACAAAATAACTTTCTTACAAAATAACTGATGTAACAAAAGTTTTGAAAAAAAGTATGTAGCTTTAAAAAAAACTTAAACTTGATGCAGTGTGGAATAAAAATGTGTTTTCCATCACAATTATATATGATATGATTTAATAAATGGTTCTTTTTTCTACTTTTTCTTTCTCAGATTTACAAAACCCCAGTTCCTCAATCTACAAGCTGTCTCTTGTTTCTTGTTATTGGTGTGATTTTATTTAATATAAAGTTTATATACTATACACTATAAAAGTTATATGTCTATAAATGAACATGGAGGCTTATTTCACTCTAAGAGGGTTAATAAGCTAAGTGGGAAAATTAAATGTGTGAGTGAAATGAGGGGTTTTATTGTCCACTAGATCTTAGAAGGGACTTAATTCCTTAGATCAGATTTTATAAGTGGGAGGTTCAGTTAATCGAAGTGAAAAAATATGAGTTATAACATTAGTTATAAAAAAAGAGCACATGTAGAATAGCCTAAATGTGTGAGATGTGGTTGAAGAGATAGCTGGGTGGGACTTTTATTGTTTTTCCCACTTTGTCAGAGTCTGAAACTAATTAATACCTTCAGACTTTTTTTATGGTATTTTGTGTAGTCTGCTGTTATTATGTCAAACAACAATATAAGGCTATATCAGCTCAATTGTTGAGTGTCTATAGGATCAAATGCCATAATCATGATCCCAGAGGAATCCAGGGATTAAGCGGATCAAAGCAAGAAAACTAAAGGAGTGGAGGGAGTGAGTTTTTTCCCCCAGCTTGGTCTGAGGGGAAGCTGGCTAAGAACCGCTGCCTCAGATGACAAATAACACTTTAACAGACCTGATCCTTTATGTTTGTGCCAGAGGATATTGTGCTCACATGCTATTTTTTGATTTAATGATTAGTAATCTTGGCCTTTACTAAATTTCTTCTCCCTTTTGTTTTGTTTCTTGGCAGACATTTTTGGCTCCTGTCAACCAGGTCTTCCCTGCAGAGGATGATGTCAACAAACATGTGGAGGATAACTGTAAGTTTGAGGTTTTACCACTTAGTTTCTTTCTAATATTTCTCTTTTTATCATTCTATCATACAACTTGTTAGATATTTAGTTGCTAGTGTTAGTATTTTTTAATTAGTTAGTTATGGTCAAAGTTTTAGTTGAGTCTAGTTTCCAGGTTTTAGACTGCTATGAGGAAGATTTTTTACATTTTATTAGATTACTCTTTTAATTCATTACTTGTAGTATTTCCATGATTAAGTGTTTATTATTAGCAGGTGTTGTTATGTCTTTAGTGCTTCAGTAACTTTTTGTCATTTTTTTGTGTCTCTCAGGTTCTTTGATGTACTTGAATGAAGCCACTCTGCTCAACAATGTTCGAGTGAGATACAGCAAAGACAAGATTTATGTAAGTGCTGACATGACTTAATTCATTTATTAATCATCTGTGCTTCCTCCACAATGTTTTCAGTGCCTCAAATTGAAGTGTACAAAATGTGAAACTGATGAATGATACATCTTATGTGTCCAATCATCATCTTTATGTTGATTTGGGCCATTACAGTTACAGAAATAAGCCACTGATTCTGTCAAAAATAAAGTAAATAATAGAAAATAAATAACAGATTCAGGTCCATGAAAGGAAATTTGACAGAGTTTTGTTATTCAAAGACATTTCTAGAATCCTCTATGACCTTTGACCCTGCTAGTACAAAATAACTAGAAGAACATTTCAACATTTTAGCTACTGAAGTTCTTCAATTTTTAATATAGTTCTTACACACATATTCATATTGATACTGAATATATTGATTTATTATCATTATGACTCAGATACGCCATGAAATTAGCTTTTAATATGACATTGATATTGTTAAAGGAATTTATATTTAGTGTTTTTCGCCTGTTGTTTTGGTGTTTGTTGTTCTTTGAGGGTTAAAAAAAAGGAGATGGAAAAAAAAGAAGCACAGCAAAACATGAGTTATGTAATAATCCACAATAGGAGTACTGTACACAATGAACCGAGAGGTGGAGGAGCAGGAAGGTCAATCAGGGCTGAGCACTTTAAGATAGAAGTTAAGATAGTAGCATGAGAGGACACACGCACCTAAACATCTAAATATATAAAACACAGCAGGACTCAGGTGACCTTAGTTCTGTTTCTTTATAAAACTTCATCTTCCTCTGAAGTGACGCAGCTGATGTGGACTCTGAATTAGACTCGGTGCACACTGACACCTAGTGGCTGAAGAAGGAACTGACTGAATTAAAGTCTAACAGCTTATCCATTGTTTTCATGTCAAAGAGACGTATTTATTGATAGTTTATTTAGTCCAGACTTAGTAGAAGTTATGGATGTCTTCCAGCAATGATGCCCTGCAGTGTTTTTTTTTAGTCCAGTTAAGGTGATGAATTTAACAGTGGAAATCGGAAGGACAACACCTTTATAAATACAATGCGGTCATGTGATATTCCTGTAGCTGCAACACTTACTCAGTAACCAAAGAAAAAAAACAATATTTTGATAATAAATTAATCATACAAGTACTTTTAAAGTAAAAATAACAAAAGTATGACTGCTCCACATTTTAAAATGTCTCACATTTTGGTGAAATTTTAATATTTTGTCAGACTGAGACACTATGAAGGACATTTTTTGCAGTTTCCTCATATTTTATTGACAAAGGTGATGAAATAATCATCAATAACAGACCTAGATATGTTCCCAACCTCACGATTTGACGAGCATCACCTGAATACATTAATAATATACTCGCACAACATAAATCATGATATTCTCAGAGCCGCCGCAGACACTCGAGTTACGTCCCTCAACTTGTTGTATAAAAAAAAAAGCGGCATTTCTCTGAGCTTGTGAAATATAACTCATTAGTCTCGTCACATCTTGTTTGCCTGTTCGGATACATTTGGTATAGAAGCGCAGAAACCTCGGTCTGAAACGAGGTTTTAGGAAGTAAAACTCACTTTTGGTAACTGCAAAAACAAAATCAGTTGGTGTTACGACATATAAGCACAGAAAGCTTGACATCGATCTTTGCTGCATCGGGATTCCGGAAAATATAGGAAATCGGAAAGAGAAAGTTTATATAAATACTGTAAGATTCTGCAGTTTTCCTTAGTCGATGTTTCTAAATAAGTCGTTCTTCTTCTCTTCCAGACATTTGTAGCCAACATCCTGATTGCCGTGAACCCGTACTATGACATCCCAAAGCTTTACGCGCCGGACACCATCAAGCAGTACCGAGGCCGGTCCCTGGGCACGCTGCCGCCGCACGTCTACGCCATCGGTGAGTGACGGCACGCATTATTACTGCTCACAGAAATATGTGTTGAGATGAAAGGCAGGTTTGGTGATTTTAGTTCTGTGGGTTTAATATGCAAACTGCTGTATGTTTTAGGTTAGATTCCTCTTGTTTTCTGCTGATTGTGCCATAATGAGTCACTGTGTTAATTATGATGAGGTAACTGCACAGCCAGACAATCAGGGTTCAGTTTTTATTAGTTTTTGTCAGATTTGCTTCGGTTCCTGCTAAATTCTCTTTCCTTTTTTCTCTGTTTAAGAGTACTGTAGATCCATCCTGAATCACAGATATTAGAAGACTGTTGAGAATATATTGATTAATCATCACGAAACGCCACAGATTCATATTTTATTTCACTTGACCCTTTTGGGCGAACTGGGCTGAACCTATATGTAAGAATTGGGGTTCAAATCCACTTATTCTATCCAAATCTTTTCTAATGTAAATTGCATCAATAAAGTACAATATTAATTAAGCTGGGCCCTGCTGTACATGATGACCTAATTTTGTGTTTCTGTCTTGTTGAGGGTGTCGAAATCTAGTTTATAGGCTTCATTATGTTAGTTTATATCACGCTCAAAGGTAGCATATTCCTAAATGAGGTTGTTTTGTAATCAAAATACTACAAATTAACAAAAGTTAAGTAATATTCCAGTATAGGAGTATACCAAACAATTACCAACAGGCCTATCAACCTGTTTCTGTCTGTTAAAAAGTAGATTTTGACGCCAAAGAAAGTGACAGAAATCTTTAATGAAAAAGCCTCTTTCAGCTCCTTATGATCTCAGTTTATATTGTATATTAGTGAAGGGCATATTACCAAACAAATGAGCAATTAAGATGCTATTTTACTGCATTAATAACACATTTGGTGCCTCCTCTGCTTCTTCTGTGCAGTAATAATCTCATGTTGTAATTCCTGATCTGTCCACCAGGCTGCAGTCAGCGCTCAGATTTCCCACAGTCCTCTGAACCTCACAGTCGACTCTATCATCACTTTTGATATTGCAGTGAAAAATAAATAAATAAAAGAGGCAGCTTTGGAGTTTGATATGTGGTGATTATTGGGGTCAGGTTTGTGTCCTTGAGGCAGATGAAAGTTTAATCTAACAGCTGCTTCTGTCTGTGACGCTCCGCCAGCTGATAAGGCGTACCGGGACATGAAGGTCCTGAAGATGAGCCAGTCCATCATTGTCTCAGGGGAGTCTGGAGCCGGGAAGACTGAAAACACCAAGTTTGTGCTCAGGTGAGGCCAATGCTGCTGCAGACATCTGAACATATATGAAGATTACATGTTAGTTATTTTATTTTGACAGGTTTTTTTCAAATGAATCAATTTCTAAATACATTTATTAATTATTTGACTCAGCTCATTCTTTTGACAGGTTAATGATCTTTTTTTCAAATTAGTCAATTACTAAATACATTTTTGAATTATTTGAATCAGGTCATTCTTTGTAGCTGTAACCGTAACTGTTTCTTTTAGACAGTTTCATTTGATATAAGTCTTCCTAAATGATCTAGTTCTCATTATATATGGCATTAATGGAAATGTAGTTTTTATATCCTCATATAAAAACTAAACTTTAAACTTTTAAATATAGTAAAAGTAGTCTAAAAGATAAGATGCAGATAAAAACTAAAAAGCAGCATTAAAAAAAGTGTTCAAACTAAATATAATATATTAATACATAACATATAGAACTAAAACAGGACCTGCAGCTCAGTAATATATTAACACCTAAAACACCAACATTAGAAAACGAATGCAGTGTAATTAAACAGCTTTATTATTATTAAGATTAGAATAAGTTCAGTTTTTGCTGAAATCCAGAAACCAAAGAGCAACAATGGGAGTCAGGATGTGCTACAGTGTTATGACGATAATCATCAAAGTTTCCTGAAATCCTGAAATCCTGAAATCCTACTATTACTGCTAATTCAACGATGGTCTGTATAATGCTGCTTTGTTGGACTCTGTATAAAATATAACATCTAAAACAGTTTAAACTCTCAGGTTGACTTTTAAATCACTTTAAATTACAGCTCAGTGTCTCTTAAATTCAACACATCCATTCTTATTTTAGAAATTCATGAAACGGAGTGCAAGAGCTTTGTAGTAAGTGTTGTCTGCAGGGTGTTAACAGATAAATTACATTTTTAAAAGGCATAGAAACGTGTAAACACACACACACAGAACATAATAACAGTTATACTGGGCTCATTACAGATCGCTAGTGGCCAAACAAAAATAAAAGTGCTGACGAAAGAAGGACCGCTCTGTGTTCATCATCACAGTAGTCAATGATTGATGATAGTTGGTGGTATTGATATCATCAGTATATAGAAATGGAGTACTGGCACATCTCTAAATGGGAAACGTACTCAAGAAGAAATAAATACATTTGGGAAATAAATGACAACTTTGGGAACATTTTGTAATAGAAGAAGATATAAAGCACTTTTTTAGATGTTTCTACATCACTGAGAGAGGCGCAGACTGTGTCCGAAATGACTTCCTGTTCTCTATATAGTGCATTACATTTACCCTCTGCCATTTTATTTGAGTGTCTGACTGATAATGGATTTTTGGGGGCGATACTGATACAATTGTTCATCAAATATGGTTGTGACTTGTGACAAAGTTATGTAATGAAGATATTTTACAGTTTAGGAATAAACTTTGTTGTATAAAGTGACATCAGTGGACAAAAAAGTAAACTTCACTGAGAATTGAATGATTATCAATAACTGTAAATAAAAAAACAGTAAAAACATGTATGTATATATTAAACTTGAATTAAGAAAAATAAATATATATATATATATATATATATATATATAAAACTTTAAAGAATGTAATAAATATTGACACATACCGGTCAGCATATACGCCGATACCAATATATCTATTATGGACTATTATTGGCTGATAATATTGGCGGACTGATATATATTGTGCTCTAAAATATTCACACACATGGGATGAAGAAAATAGCGTCCGACAATGTAATCCTCCACATTTAAAAAAAAACTAGAAATTATCTTTTTCATAAGACATGTTATTATCTTATTTTCTTACGTGCGATGGATCTATTAATAATGTGTATTTTTAATATGTATAATGAGGGATATCTTACTTTAAATATAGAGCTGCCTCTTTTTAAAAAATCTAACTACCGGTATGTAGATATTATGACAGCTATATGACCCGATGCTTCACTCTTGAGAGTCCTATTTATATCTTTTTTATATATTATTTACAACTATCTGGCTATTTCTCAAATATTCCTTCCTACCATTTTACATTTATGTACATAGATTGTTCTATTCTTTTTTTTTTCTTTTTCTTTTTCTTTACACATTCTCTTGTTTGCACCTATATGCACAACTGTGAAGTATTAAGTGGGACTGACGCATCATGTGACTGTCAGGTGACCATGGCGATGTTCTAGTTGTTTTTTAGTCATGAAAAAGAGCGTTGTGCTTGATTCACGCTGATGATATCCAAATAAATACCGGCATTGGAAGCTGCACACAAAATGACAATGATTAGTTAGTGTCTAAAATCTTGCTTTGTGGCTCACTATTGAGTGTTTATTATAGAGGGAGTAGTGAATGAGGGAATAAGGGAGTGATTTCAGACACAGCCGAAGATTGTTACAGAAAAAATCAATATGTTTGGTGACAAGATGATCTAACAATGAGTAAAAAAACCCAGCCTCCAGATTGACAGCTTTTCCGACTTAAAGCTCCCTTTAACCTCTTTCCCGACAGCGCGACAGAGAACATTGTGTTCAAACTCGTTGTGAAGGTCTTTCTTCATTCTTAACACGACTTGTTCCATCACTCTTTGTGTGAACGACTGAACGCGGCACCGTGAATGCCCTCAAGGAGAGACTGTATGAAAATGTTCAACCTTATCCCCGATTCATAGCATGTCGCCCCCGTCTCTCTTAGTGATTGTAGACTTTTTTTTTTCCTTTTTACTGCGAGCTACAACCTTAAACTTAAAAGTGTTTACAAGGCCGCTGTATTAAATTACATGAAGGTGTTGCTGCTTATATAACCGCCTCCGGGCCTTTGACACTGAACCTTGCTCAGCTTAAACATTAATAAACTTGAGTGGATCTCCACCTTCACCTTTAAATGCATCTCTGCTGTCCTTTTTTCTCCCTCCCAATAGATACTTGACAACCTCGTATGGAACAGGTCAGGACATTGACGAGAGAATAGTAGAAGGTAAGATTCACTTTTCTGCATCAGTGAAGCCCTTAAAGCAGTGGTGTCAAACATGCGGCCCGTGGGTTAGAACCGGCCCGCCGAGGGGTGCGATCCGGCCCACTTTCCTTTCTGTGTTCTTTTCCTTCCTTCCTTTCTTCCTTCTGTCCTTCCTTCCATCTGTCCTTCCTCCCTACCTTCCTTTTATCCTTTTTTTCATTCCTTCCATCTGTCCTTCCTACCTTCCTTTTTTCCTTTCTTCATTCCTTTCTTCCTTCCCTCTGTCCTTCCTCCCTTTCTTCCTTCCTCCATTTCTTCCATCTGTCCTTCCTTCCTTCTGTCCTTCCTACCTTCCTGTTTTCCTTTCTTCGTTCCTTCGTTCCTCCGTTTCTTCCATCTGTCCTTCCTTCTTTCCTTCCTTCCTTCTGTCTGTCCTTCCTACCTTTCTTCTCTCTTTCCTTTTGTCTCTCTTTCCTTCCTTCCCGTCTTATTTCCTTCCTTTCTTCCCTCCATCTATTTAATGATCCGGCCCACATGAGATCAAATTGGTCTGTATGTGGCCCTTGAATGAATATGAGTTTGACACCTCTGCCTTAAAGTTTATTTCTTTATGAGTTTCTGACCTTATTTTTTTCTCTCTCTTGAATCGGGCAGCAAACCCTTTGTTGGAAGCTTTCGGAAACGCGAAAACGGTCCGGAACAACAACAGCAGTCGCTTCGGAAAGTTTGTGGAAATCCACTTCAATGAGAAGGTACTAATGACTAATAACAGGTTTAAAACTTTGGAGCGCTTTTCAGATCGAGTGTTTTACAAATAATGAAAAGTTATGAATTAAATATGACGCCTAATAGCTATGGTTGTTTAGCATAAACTGTTTATATTCGTCTTCATATTCACTTTATGAATATCCCTGAATACATGAATAAACAAAGTATCCCCTGTCTTGTCTCAGAAGCATACACAGCAAAAAACAAACAAACAAAAAAACAGTAATGAGGCTTCAGTATCCAAGTTATCTGTTTTTCTATGTTGTCTTAATGTCTGTTTCTGCAGACCTGCATATACAGTATATACAGTAAATCAGTATATCTCCATTTATTACTCATACACACACATTAAATATCCTGTTTGTTTGTATTATTCTTCTATTTCCTCCAGTTTCCATCACTTTTATTCATTTTAAAATCTAAAATTTCTGCTATTTTATGAGGATTTATATCTAAACCATTGTAGTATCATTAGTCTTGACAAAGAGAACAAATATTAATGTACTTCCTGTCTCTGTGTTTGTGTGGTCAGAACACCGTGGTGGGCGGCTTCGTCTCTCACTACCTGCTGGAGAAGTCGAGGATCTGCAGGCAGAGCTCAGAGGAGAGAAACTACCACATCTTCTACCGACTGTGTGCCGGAGCCTCCGAGGACATCAGGCAGAAGTTCCACCTCAGCCCCCCGGACACGTTCAGGGTACGGACACACAAGAGTTTCATCTCATCAATTCGTATTCTTGGTGTCTCATACAGTACACACACATGTAGACTGGAGATGAGTAGAGAATAGACAGGGACAGATAGATGCATAGATGATAGATGATGGATGATGGATGGAGCTTCTAAACAACTATTTTTAATGAACATTTTTAATTTGAGCTTAAAAACCACTTGAAATACAAAAAGTTAGAATAGTATTTGTAGTTGACTGAGGGTTAGGGTTAGGGTTAGGGTTAGGGTTAGGGTTAAAAGTAGTTGTGTGGACAAAAAGAACCCTCTGTGTGGAGCGATGAGGAGACTCAGATGAATACATGAAACCAACAGAAATTTCCATCATGTTTTCTACATTGTTTTTCATTATTTAAGCTTTGGCTGACAGGGATAAATGCATAGATAGATAGATAGATACTGCAGATAGATAGATACTGTAGATAGATAGATAGATAGATAGATAGATAGATAGATAGATAATGAATGGGCACAGCAGCTTCTAGTTTTTATGCATATTTTCAATTTGTGCATAAAAATGTCAAAATATCTAAAAGTGTTTGTAGTTGTCCGAGGTATAAATAAATGTAGTTGAGTTGATAAAAAATATCATATTTCCATCATGTTCTCACCGTAGTTCTCTATTATTTGAGCTTTGACTGATGCTGTTTTAATGATGCCATCTTGTTTTGTCCTCTTCTTCTGTAATGACTGGACAGTTAGCACCACCAGCTGTTTCTCTCCTGATATTCACTCAACAGGAGAGGATAGAAATGAGCATTAGTTTGCAGATTATCTGAAAATGTGTTTTACATTTGTGCTACATCTGGATGAAAACATGGCCTATTTCACCTTGCTATTTTTACTACCATTATTTACACCTATTACACATTTATGCAATATGAAAAGCTTATTATGCTTATTTATGTGCATGAATTTGTACAAAAATGTACTAAATTTGTAGAAGCAGGAGCAGCAGGAGAAGTTCTTATTCAGCAGTTTTTACACTGAACTGCTACCTCTTAAGATCCAAGATTCAATACTTAATTGCCATTTCAATTAACCTGATAGGAATTTAGGTTTAGTGAGGCCACAAAAAAACAGCAAATGAAAATCACATAATAAAAGTTAAATACATGATAGTAGCAGTATTGCCATTGGCATGCTATCACCAACCAGTTAAGATGTATACCATTGTATATACAGTATATTAGGGCTGCAACTGATGATTAATTAACTGGTGAATAGTTTAGTCTATAACATATGAGTAGATGGTACAAATGAAAGAAAGGAATGTTATAATTTCCCAGAGTCAAAGGTGACGTCAAAGGTGTAATTTTGTCCCAACAACAGTCCAAAATACAGAAATATTCAGTTTGCTGTCGTGTATGACAGAGAAAATCATGAAATGTTCACATTTGAGAAGCTAAAACCAGCAAATTTCCTCTATTTTTGCTATAAAAAAATGCCTAAAATCATTATTATTATGAAACTAGTTCTCCATTTAACTTCCTGTTGATGGACTAATCATTGCAGCTCTATTATACATAAATTATAGCAGCACATTAATTCTTCTGTAACTGCATTAGTGCAGTTACAGAACCTGGCTGTCCTGCTACTGGAGCTCATCCATCTTTTAAAAGAGGAGAAGAAGTAAAACAGATGGTTAGCAGCATGAGAGGAGTCATGAAGGATCTTGTGGTCGAATGGTGTCGATTTCAGTGACGGTGATGTTTCATGTTGAGGTGTTTCCAGACCACACAGTTATTCCACAGGTGATGATGCCCTCAATCCCAGCACTGTGAAATTGCATCACACCTTCCTGTTATGTTACTTTAAAAAGAAAAGAAACATCTTTGCTGAACTTCCTTCAGTATTGTTGTGTTGTTGAAGAGGAGATTGTACCCAGTAATTTGTTCTTGCAGCTTCTTTGAACATTATTGGTAAATATACATTATTAAATATTTACCAGTAAGCATGGATAGCATTTTTTGGAGTGGAAACATTGTTGACTCTGTTGGTACAAAACAAATTTAGATCCTACTTTAGTTTCAGAGTCAGACTGATCATGCTGCTGCAGCAGGTGATGGTGAGAATGAATTCATATGCAAGTGTGAATTACTGTGTTGAGACATTTTAATTTTAGCTAGGTTTATTTCTTCAGAGGGTTTGATTCTTTCTGTGTGTTTTCATCCGATTGGTGGAGAACAGATGTCCTGAAACATCTGGGCTCTCCACATGAGAAATATGTGTCTGTATCTGATAAAAGGTGTGATTTTGCAAATATTTCTTTGTTAATACCATTTCAAGTCATATCGTGGTGCTCTGAACACGTTGTGCTTTTAGTCTGTCAGAGTTCAGCCTTCAAACTCGAAGCTCAGTGCAGTCTTGAAGTGTTACAATCGTTACAATGTGCCAGACTCTGACCTTTGACCACTGTGATTCCCATTTTGCTTAAAAAAACATACACAAGGAAGGGAGGGAGGGATTTGAAAGGGACATAACATGCTTTAAAAAAATATATTATTATGATGTCACATGTTACCTCTACTGCCCCATCACACCAACATCAGGAGGCTATTTAAAGGAGTTTTTTAAACTGTGTAAATCATGCAAATATATTCTAGGATAAAACTAGCAATGTGGAAATGTTCTTATAGAGGACTACAGAGGAAGACTAAATCTCTCCCTCTTTAGAGTAATTTTCTGTAGAGGTCTTCACAGATCTGAAATTGAGTTAGAGAAAACCTATAATTATTTCCTCTTTGTAAATAACCCAGAAAGGCGGCTAATGACAGTCCAAAATAAACCTGAGGATAATTAGAGCCTACACTGGCACAGCAACATGACGCTCCACCAGTTTGTCACTGATTCAGTCATTTATTCTCACTTGCCACACTTCTGCCTCCAAAAACACATTTTCCCCCTTGTGAAGATTATGATGATGATGAATCGTGTGTATTATATGTGGCTTGACTCTGGTCCCACTTCAAGTTTCTCTCTGTTATAGAGAACTGGGGATCTGAATCATTGTAATCAGTGGCTTTTTATACATGCCTGTGTTTCAGGAATAGTGTGTCAAAACAAAAAAAAAGGGGCATGTGATCAGATTTTGGATGTCTGAAGTTGGAATCAAACTGGGCAGCAGATGGCAGCACTGAGCCATATTGGAGCTCCGCTGTCTGTGGCACCAAATCTTCATTAAAGCTGGAGCCCATCTGGCTGTTTGTACAGACTCTGATTAGAGGCCGGCCATGTTTACCATCCTGTTTGTCCTCTGTTAAACATAAATTGTTCACCTCCACTTCCAAACAGAGGAATGTACGGTAAGAGCTGCAGTAAAAGTTGGTCATGGCTGTTACATAGGATAGACATATTACATGCTTGGCTCTTTTTTAGCAGTCAGTCAGTCAAAATAGTTATTTTCCTGACAGATTCGTGGACATTTTCAAGCCCTGAAAGCTTGTTAAAGTCAGATTGTAGAAAGCTTTGCCTCCATTTAGTTTGAAGCACTTTCACAAAGTTGTCAGAGTCGTTGTAGAAAGTAAAAAAAAAATCAGATGTGCTTTAGTTCCCTTAGAGGAATCAAAATGAGCCTGATAGGTTTTCTCCAGGTTTCTGCTCCCATGTGTCAGAGGACATTTGCATTAGGTTGATCCTCCTTCAAAGGTTTTAAGGATATAGCCAAATATACATTAAAGTGTTTTAGACAAGTGTGAAGGCTCAGGAGGAGAAGTACAGAAACCAGATGTGATTAAAGTATATCTATAAATGCATAAATGAATATATTACATAGGAAGTAAAATTAAAAACTGAAACACTCTGGTGTACAGATAATCAAAAAGTTGGAATTGCTGTTTAATGTTGGTGTGTTTAAGTTTAGTAACGTCTCAAAAGCCCTGAAAAAAAATGACAAGATGGATTATTTAATTAGAGTTTATTCATATTTCTCTAGTACCACATGGAAAATGACTCAATGATTTATGAGTTTGAAGATTGTCAAAGTTTTTATGTCTTTGTCTTTGTCTGTTGTTTAGATGTGAAAAATGTGAACGCAGCACTTTTGTATACCATGCAGGCTGAGCATCCTTATACAAATGTGTCTGTCATTATTTCTTACACTATATAGAAAAGCATGCATAGAAGCAAAAACCAGATTAGTGCTTCACATTAGATCTTAAACAGCCTTTATTCCTCTGATTCTCTCAGAAAACAGCTGAGTCACATTCAGAAAAAAAGAAAAAAGAAAATCTATTGGCAGCTTCCCAATTCAATTCTCACCTGCATCATTCTCGGGCCTTTTTAAAGTGCCGACGCTCACTCTCTAGCGAGCAGAGTCCCTGTGCAACTTATTACACTTCCTGCAGTCAGTTCAGCATCTTATAATGGCTTCATATATCTGCAGTTTTCCCTTATATGCAGGTGGGGAAAGTTTAAAAAAAACCCAAACAAGATCCAGTGAGTTTTCTCATAATAACAGTCGTGGTTCGAGGCTGTGATGGCAGTGATGATCTGTTTAAAGTTTCTCTTATACGCCAGAGGAAGGGATGAGGTGCGTTCAGGTCTGAGCTGGTTTGTTCAGGGTGTTTTTTAAAAAAGGTGACTTTGGCGTGAAGTGATTTATTAAGTTTGGATGAAGTTTAGACATGAGAGAACAAGGTGAAGAATACTGATGTGAGGTGCTTAAAATAAAGTCAAAAAATATATATACCTAAATGGAAAAGTACTTCAAGTCCCCTGTAAATATAAAACGCAGGGTTAAAAGTCAAAAGTAATTCAAGATTTTAGTCTCACTTTTGGATGAAAAATGCTCTCTGGTCAGATTACTGAGGAAAGTAAGTGCAGAAAAAAAATAAAAAGGAAGTTAGAGGGAAATAAAGTTTTAAAAGAAGGCATGAGGAAGATGAAAAACACAAAAAAGGACAAGTAGAAGCAAGAAAAGAAAGTTTTAAGGAAGGAAAGAATGATGATGACAGACAGGGTGAAATAAAGAAGAAATGTTAAAATGGAAAGAAAAGGAGTAAAGAACAAAACATAATTAAGGAGGGATGATGGAAGGATGAAAAGACTAAGAAGTGTAGAAAGTAAACACTGAAAGGAGGAGAAAAGGAAATAAATATGGGAAAAAGAAGGAAAGCTATAAGGATATATAACATGTAAAAAAATGGCTACAAGGAAGGAAAAAACAAAAGAAATAAAAGACAAAGGATTGAAGTATCAAGGGAGAAGTTTGGCCTATAAAGAAAGAAAGACGGTAAAAAAAAGGTGAAAAATGTTCCATGAAATATGGAATAACTTGCTCGTCTTATAGCAATTTTTTATGCTTGTTCACAGCCTTCGGTTTGAAAAGAGGATATTAAAGAAGTAAAGAAAGACAGACCAGACAGAAAAATGAGGGAAATAAAAAAGTGAGGAGGAGAAAACATCTAAAGGCTGAAGGAAATAAAGACGGAGGGGAATAAAAAGAAGTGCATTGTGAACTTTATTTAACATTAAATATCTTGACTCTGGCTTCTATTTAAATGTAGTGGAAGTTAAAGCAGCTATAATTCACATTTTCATTATAGCAGTGTGTCGTAGTGATGAAGCTACAGAGAATTATCAGCTCCTCACGGCTTTATGGAGCTTTTATAGTAAGTTTTACCTCATTGTTTAGCTGTCTGGCTGCAACTTTAAAGTTTTTGGTTCACTCAGTGCTCTAATAGTGTCGTCTTTGGCTGTAAAAAGCTACTGTATACGACCTTCTCAGCACCAAACAGCAAACACAGATAGCTGTAGACTAGCTGGTGAACATATTACATGGACATGGACAGAAACACGACTCTAAATAAATGATAATGTTGCTCCGTAACTGCTGAATATGGAAATAAACAACTGTTTGTAACATTTTAGACTTAACTACTTCATAATTTGATATGACAGGAGATAAAACTATTCTGCTGAAAACAAGTGGACACAAAACATAAAGGCAAACAGCATTTAGCAGATAAAACTATAAAGGACCAACACTAGAACCCTGAGGAACCCCACAAGTAATTATTGATGTTATCAGTGGAATGATATAATGTTGCTCTGTAAGTGCTTCATGTGTAAATAAGCAAGCAGCAGTTTGCTAATAAATTCAGTATATGTGTGAGATTAGGCGATCATAGAGTTAATCCATCCAATCTTTTATGACACTCATTGAAAGCACTCACATCATCTTTGCCCTTTCACTTCTCCATGCTTACACCTGTGTGTTGAAGAGCGCTCTGATCTCATATTGATCACAAACTACTGTAGACGTAGGATGTTGTCGACATGTTTTGAGTCGGCCCAGATGCTGCAGCTGTTAACTTCCACGTACACGACACACTACGTGGGATAAAGTGCACAATTATCACACCCGGAGCTTATTTCCTTTCCACACTCATCCTGATTTCTCCCTGTCTGTTGAAGCCACTGTTGGTTTGGGATGATTCAGGTAAAAACATGCAGTGGAGGAAAAGTTAAAAATGCAGCATCAATGAGAGCATAATGGACTCTGTGGTGTTTTGTCAGAGGTGAGATCGAACAAGCGTTTGCAGAGGAGGTAAAATAAGAGGAGCAAAGTGAAGAATGTGTCCCATCTGCAATCTACTGAGGAGATAGAGGTCTACGTGAAGGCCTCCCTGTGGCTTCTCCTGTAATGAACGTTTTTGTTTATGTCCATCTGCTCTGCCAAAAGGACTCGCCTCTCCAAACAAGATAAGCCTCAGCTTAGAGATGCCGCCACCGCTGAATCTCTCATTTTCCTCCCTTCCCCAAGACACCTGGGAAGTTAGCATCGGAGTCATCATTACCTCGTATCTGTGCATAAAGCAGGGGAGGCCAGCTGGTGAAAGTCATTAAACCTGGGACAGAATCAGCTACTGAGGGGGTGGGATTGCTTTTTAGGTAAATGCTCATTTAAATGTTGAGGTGAGGTCTGGAGAACTGAGACCAACAGCAAATAAAAGTCATATTTTCACATCAGACACAAGAGAAAAGAGAAAACATGTGAAAATTGTCACTTTAAGAAACATGCCTCGGGATCAGAAACATACAAATCTTTACACATAAAAAACATAGGCCTTTCTCCATAGCAACCACAGCGTGTTTGGACTTGCCTACTCACAAATTCAAGATTGGCAAGTTCAACTCAGAAGTATAAACTCTGTAAGACAGCTGTCATTTGTAATTGATGTTCCTGACACCATAAACTTGACAAAGTCGTCTCAACTCAAAGCTCCACTAACAGGCTTTTGCAATATCAATACATGTTTTGATATTACTAAAGCTCAGAAAGTTCTTTTATCTTGTATCTTATATCACTGGAACCCTGAAAATCTCCTCTATGTATTTTCTTTCACCACAAAAGGTGTCCTAGAACAAAATGATGAGATTTCTTGAATAGCCATACCTTTCCTGATTTGATACAGTGACTTAGCCATAAACGATTAAATGAAGGAAATTAAAAGCAAGCGAAAGAACGTAAGCTTCAATGTGTTAGTGTATAAGATTGTGTTTGTTAAAGGATGTATGTTCAAGGTTTGACTTAAATATTTTTCTCTTTCTGTGTGTGTTGCAGTACTTGAACAGAGGATGCACTCGGTTCTTCGCCTCCAAAGACACAGACAAACAGATCTTGCAGAATCGGAAGAGCGCAGAGGTACAGTACACCGCAACCTGACTCCATTTCATTCAAGCACTTCTTCTATGCTTCCTGTTTGTGTTGCCCTTGAAGGATGGATTCACAATTTTTCAAGTCTGTCTTAAAACAACAGTCTGGAGCACAAATGATCATTGAAAACATGTTTTCTCATCATCATTCCTCCTGTTCATACTAACCATTAGTCCTCCTTCTGTACAAAAATCTATTTAAAAGTTTATCTCAAGCTAATATAAAGTTTCAGCCGTCCTAATGATTCAAATAAACTAGATATGTTTCAACATTACAGTCTTTTTAGTGCCAGAGTCCCTCTTTTTGTTACTATTCCTCCACCACAGCTCAACAGGGAAACACAAAGAGGGAATTTGATGCTAAAAAGACTGTAAATGTGTCAGATATCCACTTCATATGACTAACTGAGACTGCTGAAGCCTCATAAAAGCTTCAGATCTACTTAAAAAGCATTCTTGCACAAAATGTGGATTTTGGTCCCCATCACTTACATTTACAAGCACATTTAAAGGGGATCTTTTAATGATAATTACAGTGTAGAAAACCTCTTTCGGTGTTCTTATGGGCACCTGACTGTTGGTTTAAGACATACTTCAGAAATTTTAAATCTGCCCTTTAGGGTTTAAGTGTTGAGCACTTGGCATTATTAATATTTCACTGCTTTTGTAATGAAGTTATAAAGCAGAGTAGTAACAGTCATCTGTTCAAAGATGGCTGCTTAAAAGGCCAGTATAAAATAAATAGAGAGTCTTTTGAGCCCTGGATTAAAAGTACAGACCTGTAAATGTTCATCATATGTCCCCTTGATATTCAAACAAGCCTCTAACCCGTCACAATCAATTAATCTCCTGAAAAACATAGTGTTGCATCTCTGTCAGTCAGTGTAGAAGAAAACTTGTGAGTGGAGGTGTAACATGCATTTGTCACTTTTCCTTCACGAAGAACATGGAAGTGTTTTGTACTCCGTTAATAAATGTGTAGCTTCAGTGTGTCCCCTGTGATTCATTATCAGTTTTAGCTACATACAAAGTTAAAAAGAAAGCAAAAGCCTCTCATCGCCTTGTGGGCTGTAAGAAAGGAAACAGTTGCTTGGTAAACTCCACTAGCGCCTAATTAAATGTGACTCAGCAGATTCATTCAGATTTACAGCTCATGTTTCCTTCTTGCTGTTTTTGTCTGTGCGTGACAGTTTGCACCTTTTGATTTGCACCTCTTCACCTCCTCTGTTCTTCCATTATTCACAGTGTCTGATAATCCGTTTGATGCTCTTTGTCCTGCTCTCTTGCTTCCTTGTACTGTTAGCTCAGTATCTCCTCTCACCTCCTCAGCAGAACCGAGTCATCAGGTGTGAATCTGATTATTGGTTTCTGGGTAACTCCAGCTAATTTCTAACTGGGAGAGGAAATCCTCTGGTTTACTGGAATAGGACTTGGCCACAGGGGATTAGTTGTATCTCTTTGAAGGCAATAATACAGCTAAAGTGTGATTATTTGTTTTTCTACAAGTCATGACATTATCTCACCTCAGAAAAAAATCCGCTTTCATTTGTGAAGGGTAAAATATTTGTGTAGATATCACTTTTGTTAATTTATTGTTCCTAAAATTATATTTTCACTTCCCACATAATGGTAATTATTTCATTCTTAGTGTCTGACTAACATGTCATGTTTGCCCTGAGGGTGGCCCTAAAGAAAAGGTCATGAGGTCATTGAAATCTATTGCAAGCATGTAGCTATGAGTCTGAAGCCAGTGCATAAGTGCCTTAAACCTGCATTCTCGCTAATGACCAGCAGGGGGCGACTCCACTCACTCCCTGTGAGAAAATGACCCTGCTTCTCACTTGATTTATTACCTCAGTAAACAGTTTCCTAATGAGTTTATGGTCTCAGTCGCCAGTTTCAAGTCTCCTTCAATACATCATGATCTTTATTTTGTAAATTATGCTTCCATTTAGAATAAAATAGACGATAAAGCAGGATATGCTTCAGGGCTTGGTTATTTTGTGATTGACAAGTTGCTACCATGGTGGTGCAGTAGTTGTACCCTGGGGAGTTCCTGCCCAGCTCTAAACTCACATCCAAATATGGTCACTTCTTGTCACTTCTGCCTCCAATAAAACAAGATAGCAATGGTCAAAATGCAGAACTCAAGGCTTCAAAATGAGAGTCCACAAACCACCAAATAATATCATGGTGGTCACATCCATTATGTTTAGGAAAAATCCGTTATTTCTTCTTCAAAAGTCACTTAGCCCCATTTTAAGGCTTTTAAGACTAATAGAGTGACTTATACTACAAAAGTGAGACTTTGGCACTCAACTGAAATTTTTACTTTGAGGGATTTATGTTGTGAGATTTCCATTTTTGTCCTCAAACGGCAGTACATAACTGCAGTTTTCAGCCAGTCATAAAGGACTCTATTTGTTTGTATTGTTTCATTAGAAGTTCATTGCGCCTCGACTTGATTTGAAGTAATTTGTCGGCAACTAAGATGAAAACTTGCTCTCTTACCTCGAGCAACTGAGGTGGAAAAAAAACAAGATGATAAAGCAGAAAATGCTTTTGCAAAGCTCCATTTGAATATTTGTGTGTAATTATGAAGGTTTGTTATGCGGCAGCTCCAACACATTAAAGAGATGAAACCCAACATCCGATTATCTCAACAACAACAAAGACCCTCTCAGATATTTCATTAGTGTCATTATTTTTCTGTTTTGGAATTCCTTGCTGCAAACCAGCTCTGCATCTATAATCTAATACATTTCAGAATAAATTCAGATGCTCATATAAAAACAGCAAACATTTTAATTAGCAGCCTGGCTCAGAGCCTCGGCGCAGCACAAAGACATCTAATGTGCTGCATTAATAAGAAAACCACATCATGTGAAATGAGCTCCTTCCTTTGCCTTCGGCCTTTGATTAATTATGCACAAGTATTCCATTACTGCCGATATATATGGCATTCCCGGCAGTGCAGCATTATTAATTATTATAGCCATTAAGAGGAACACGGACATGGGATTGGCGGTCTGTTGTCCCTGCTGAAGATGGTGCATGAATGGAGGAATATTCTACCAAGACTCATAAATCCAATGACATAGATCCATAATTAAGTCAAGTCAAGCTGGTCCATTTTATTTGTCCAGCTCAATATCACAAGTTGCAAATTTGCCTCAAGGGGCTTTGTATAGATTTAATCTGTAGGTCAAACCTTTAATAATGCATCACAATTTGTTTTGAAATTTGTATTCGTCATCTATTTCATAACTATTTAATGATTCCACGTTTCCATTAAAAGGAATGGTGCAAGCTGAAAATTGCAGGATTTCTTCTTGAATGCCTGAACTGGTGTACCATCCAAGAACATTTGTCTCTTTTTTTAATCATGTTCATTTGTAAAATACATCAATAAACAAGAGATAGACATAATTCAACTTTCTTTCTTTCAAGCTAATGCAACATAATATAATGCTAATTTTTCAACTTAATTTGCTATTGACATACAGATGTACGTTTGCATTACTTGATTTGCATTACAGTTATACAGTATACATATATATAGTAATATATTTGCAGACAGGAAGTGTTAAAACACAGTACAAAGAGAAAAAAGAAATGAATTTGTAGTGACGAAATGAATCTTAGCTCAAGGTATTCGTGTAAGAGCTAACGTGCACATTTTCTTACTTTACTTTATGTGTCATCATCATACAGAACCAAACTTAAAGTTAGTTAATGCAATTTTCCTTCTGTTTTTGAATGACCTGCCTTAGGAGATAAAGCTCACAGAATCAGTAACTTCTTTTAAATCACTTCTTAAAACTCATTTATACAGACTTCCTATTATGTGATGCCGTCCGTTTATAGTCTTTTATCGTCTTTTAATCTTTTATCAACTCTTATTGTGTTTCATTGTCTTCTACTAATGTCAGCTTTGTTAATGCTTTCTGTGTTGTACGTCTTTGCTTTGTACAGTACTGCCTTTTGTCTTGTCTGTCAAAGCACTTTGTAAACTCTGTTTTTAAAGGTGCTAAATGAATAGAGTTATAATTTAGATATAGTTTTTCATTTTCATGACTCATAATATCACAACTTCTCCAATATCTGTAGATCTGAGAAACTACTGTGCTGATGCTTCAACATCAACCAAAAACCAGAAATATGCTTTTGATGGAGGCCATAACTATAAAAATTTAAGCAGCAAATTTCACCCTGATGAGTCCAAAAGATTGAAATGGGAGTTTGAGATCAATTTAGCTGCGTCTCTACAGGCCAGTTATATTTGAGCATAGAGATGGTAGTGTAGATAGAAACTGTACAGCTGCAAACGATGTTGTTTCAAACCTTTACTGATACAGATAAATCTTAAAATCAATTAGTTAAACACAAAACCTTAAATTGCATTCATTTGTGTTCAATTTGAATATACATATGAGGCCAAATTTCAATGTTTTATCTGATTTAAACAACAAATGATTTCCACCCTAAAAATGCATTTACCTTAAACTTTCCTCTACTGACTCATCATATACTTGCCTCCACATGTAAGCTCACTTGATAGGGGAAAAAGGACTAATTTATAATAGTCAAACTCCCTTTATACTAACCTGTATTAGTTACCTATAGAGAGAAACCTCCTGAAAACACGTACAGATCTCTTTCCTTTTAGTTTAGATATTTTCTTTATCAGATTCTGTGTAAGGAAAGAACAGTCAGCCAGAAAAAAGCTAATAGGAAAATTTAAATGAAAAACAAAAGTTAGACAAGATCTATTTTCATAGTTCATTAAACAAGCATGATAGGTGAAATTGAATTAAATATTTGTTCTCACAGAAGTTTCACAGTGTGGAGTTTCCCCTCTGGAAAACTAGAAGATTGAAACAATGAATAAAGACTTGCAACACTAAGCTGTAATTGTTCTGCATCTTCAAGCAAAAGACTGACAGTAAGAGATGCTACAATTAATTAGAGCACAAACATCAATTTTTAATAAGTAGTATCAGATGGAACGGAAGAGTCGGCACACTAACTTAATTTATCTGCTCTGTTTGTATTTACCAACAAGAATTTAGCCTGATGTCTGCAGACAATTGCTAGTTTTCTAACAATTAGTCCTCATCCTTAAAGTTTATTTTCTCATGTAAAACCAAAAAAAAAAGTATTTGAAAACACTTCTGATAATGGATAAATCTCTCCTTAGTGTCACTTGTGCACATTAAGTTTTTCAGTGTGGAGTTCATTGATGCTCCCTGAGGCTGGAGGGCATTCAGTGGTTACAGTACAAGAAGGTTGTAGTGGATGTTTTTCCCTCTAATGGCCACAGGGGGCAACAATGAGCCAGTTTTGAACTCTGCAATGTGAGATTCAGGAGTTATCAGAAGTGGTTTAGAGGTGGATTCTTTGGTATTTCAAGATGAAAGACTTTATGGATGAGGACTAACTGGTTGGTTTGGTGTGTTTGGGTACTTCCTCTGCCCCATCTTCCCTCAAAGAGCAGCGCAAATCCATTTCTCTAAGGCTCAATCCAAATGTCTAGACTTGACGACACTTGCAGACTTTGTGGGTACGTTCTTGGGAAAGTCTGAGTGGTGAAGTCTGTCCAAACTCACAGTTAATCAAATCCACAAATTAAAGTAATTGAAATTAGTTACAGTCTGGGATTTTAATTAATGTCCATGGAAACACCTGGGGCCTTCTCATAGTGCATTTTATCCCCTCGTGGTTATGCCATGTGACAAGACCTAAAGTCTGGATATTGGATATTTGGATTCAGCCTTGAAATTCGATATGTATCGCTCAGCCCCACCATAGTTACTCAGGTGAAATAAAGTTTGCAAACACTCCTCAGCATTGTGCTTTAAGTTGAGCCCCAGGATGGAAGAGTGGGCACCAGAGATGATATCAGATAAAACCCAAAATCACATGAAAGTACCCCTTAAGTCACTTTAAAGTAGCCTCAAATTCAGGCAAGACTGAACTTTGGAAAAATAAACATGAGAATTTTAAAGGTGGAGTCTTCCCCTCCAGCCTGGTGCTTCAGGTTACATAAATAACAAATACACAAAAGGATTAGTTGCAGATGATTGAGGCCAGGTGTAGTCACAAGTGCTCTTTGCTGTTATCACTGATATATTATGTGCTGTATGTCTCCTCACTGCTCCGTCTCGTAACACGCAGGATGAAAAGGTGATTTCCTCCTTTCTGTTTTTAAGGGACTCTTTTAGATCTTGATATTGATGTGAATGTTGGGGGAAGCCTCATCGCCGAGTTCACATCTTCTCTTGAGTGTCTGGAGGTTAATGCATGCTGATTTATATCTTTACTTCACCTCTGGAGTGATTTGTATGGTTTCCTACTTTCTCGTCTATCTTCTAATCAAGCTGAAATCTTTCGTGATTGCTTATTTGTTTCTCAGAATGTCACAGCGCAGAGGTATAAACACCAAAAAAGCTCAGGAAAGTCTGTACATGTATCAATGTCAATATTTTATATTCTAGGAAAAAGTTTCGTCACAAGATAAAGTATACTGTTTACTAGCTTAAAATGTAGTATATTGGTTAGGCTGCATTATGTAGGTTTGCATCAAAGACTCACTGCAACATCACATCATGCTTTCACACTATGCACTAGACAGATATTCTTATTTTTAAAAATGTTAAAAAAAAATTATATCCCCAATTAAGTATGTGACATATGTTAAATAAACTTGCAAAAATGTGTCTCATAGGCTTAAAGCTGCATCAATCAACTTTTTGCCACTTGAGGGCAGAAAACAACAAAATAAGCTCTCAAAGCAGCTTTAAGAAACCTTTTTAAAAATTACTCAATCTGCACCAAAAACTGGTCACTTTTTTCTTTTCGCATGGCTCAACTTTCTACCAAACTTCATTAAAGTCTTTGAAGAGCTTTTTAAGTTATCCTACTGACAGAAAAAAAAACACCTACCTGAAGGTATTGATGCAGTAAATTGTCCAACAAAGCAAAACACTGAGAAATAAAATAAAGTATCTTGTTGGATATGTTAACATCTTTTTGATTTGGTTCATGTTCCCACTCCTAAATTTAAAAAAAAACATTTTTTCCATATTTTCGTGCTTTGCAGTGGTATTTTACCTCAACTGAATAAAAAAAAAGAAAGAAAAAATGCTCAAAAAAGTAACACAACTGCTCCTAATGTATAACTTGGCAGCCACAAGTTAGATTCATCATGACTTTAGTTTGCAGTGAATATTACATTTCTGCTGTTAATATATGTGATTTGACTTCTTGAGACTCACTAAAAAATCTAAATGAATGGTGTGTGTGTGTTTTCTACTTTACTTTTATCTTCACAGTCTCTCTGCTGCAGACTGAGACGTGTCAAGTGCTGCTAAGACGTGTTCATTGGGAAACTTGAAAAATAAAATAATTTTAGTGCTGAATATTTCTTATTTATGTGACATAAAGAAGAGATTTGGTAGAGAGGAAAGTAACCAGCTCAAAAGTACTTAAGCAAAATAGTTTGGAAGGAGAAGTAAATGGAAGAGGCATAAGTACTGACAAAGGAAGGAAGGTCAATTGGAAGTAATACAATATAAAAGTAAAGTTGAGTTTAAAGGACAGGATGGGTTGAAAAGATTTAAGAAAAAAAGAATAATAAGTACCTGGAAAAAGTGGTGTGTTAAAGAAAAGAAATGAATCAGCAGGATGGAAACTTGAAAAACCTTAAATGAAGGAATGAATGAGCCGTCAGTAATAGTCTCCACTCTGGTTTTTCAGCACATGAAGGCGGGCCCTCTGAAGGACCCGCTGCTGGACGACCAAGGCGACTTCAACCGCATGAGCGTAGCCATGAAGAAGATCGGCCTGGACGACACGGAGAAGCTGGACTTGTTCAGGGTGGTGGCCGGCGTGCTGCACCTCGGAAACATCGACTTCGAGGAGGCTGGAAGCACCTCAGGTGAGCTGTAGTGACTTAAAGTTCATGAAAAGATAAACACGTTGACGTTGCCGTTGGAGACAATATGAAGTTAACCTTTTTTAGGGTTTGGCATCAAGAACTACTGCAAGGCAAGTTTATGTATGACACATTTCACACACAAGGACAGAAAAACATTAAAAGAAAAATTAAAAGAATAGAAAAGGAAATAAAACATATACTTGGAAATAAACTCCAAGTGTAGATTTCAGAAAGGAACATGCTTTTCGATTGTACTTAAAATTCCTTAAAGTTGCTACAACTGAGAATTATCAGTGACTCCGCAGCTCCTCTTGACTTTATGGAGCTTTATAGTAAGTTTGCAGGTCTATAAGCAATGATGAGCTCTAACCTGGGCATTCCTACTGCAGAGATCACATTCAATAGTCATCTTTTTAATCTATTAAAGCACAGTAATGTACCAGATGCTGCCTGTGAAGAAGACAAAGCTTGTTTGTAAATGCATTGAAGGATCTCTGCAGCCCTTTTATCAGACGAAGCCATCGCTACTTGTGTGATGGTGTTGTAAAGCTATAAATGTGAAGGATTGTTCTTTGTGATACAGATTAAGACAATGATTCAGCACAATCTGACAAGGACACCAAACTTCAAAGGCATCGTTAGAGGCTTTTCGTTACAGAATAATAAAGAGTTCAGAGGTGATGAAGATATCGACTAATGTACTGTGACATGTTCGTCATCACATTTATGCAACTGTTTTAATGGCTCCACAAGTCCAATGAAATTCATCCTCTGAGTCATCCGAACCGGTGGCAGGAAACTTCCCCATGATGTGTGATTTTAAGGGGGTTTTAGGCGATGCTGGTAGTTGGCTTTGTGTTTATTTGCTCGACACCAAGAAAAAAAGGTGAACTGTGGCAAAGCCAGTGCATCAGATTTAGTTAAATTCACAGTAACTGGGACCGAAGCTGGCAGAATGACAGTCCACTGAGACAAACAACAAAGCTAATTCTGAGTCTATGTGACAATTGTTTACAAGCTCAGACTTGCCTATAATCATCCAGTATAAATTAAAGTATACCACATACAGACTGTCATAAAATAGATTTTGAAAAGGGACAAAAGGGGAGTAGTTTCTCAAGGTGATATTTTTGTTTTCATGGTTCTTTACTGACTTTGTTGAAGGGAAAACATCCACACCCAAAGCTCCAATGATTTTGATTATATAACTGACATTTTGACCACACTTGGTCTATGTCCAGGCTAGTTAAATACAGGTGACAGATTCATATCCCACACCTGGTGCTAGTCCATAATTGTGACATCATCAAGTTACAAGGGTAAACCTGACTCACCTAGGCATGGGCCGCTATGAGATTCTGACGGTATGATAACCATAAGCAAAAATATCACGGTTTCACGGTATGGCAGTATTGCGATTACAGCTCTAAAATGTTCCTAAAAGGAAGAAAAATAAAGACAGACATGTTAATTTAACCTGAATATACACTGTAATGACAGTGTGAGGGGTCGTGATACTCTACGCTGCAGCTGCACCACCTGAGGGATTTCTGACCAGCACTTCCTGTCTTTGACCTGACAAAAAACAGCTCATACCTTAGGAACGGTATGACAGAAAATTTGGCGGTTTCGGTTATCATGGCTTTTTCAAATCGCGGTATACCTTGAACACGGTTATCATCCCATGCCTAGACTCACCTATATATATTTTTTTGTCACCAGTAGACAAACCATAAAGAGTTAAACCTTTTGGAGTGTGTCCCTAAGATGCTCAGATGTCTCAGTAACCCAGCTTAAAGGATAAGTCTGGGGCTTTCTCTATATTTTTATCATTGCCAACAAATGTGATGCACAGAGCAAAATCAACAATGAACTGATCTACTCACAAGTACTGTGTGCATATCCAAAGTTTCATATATCTTATTCCTCTAACATGTTCCCTTATTATAAACAGTTTGATCACGTTTGTTTGTTTAGAAACGGCTCCAAAGACTTATCTCCAGAGAGTAGTTCTGTGTATGGCAGACAGTACCATATTATACATTGTAAATAATTTGAATACAAAGTCAAGAGGTTATGGTATGTGGCACAACGAGCTAGCTAAGCTGTAAACAGAGACACATTCCCGCACATGGTCAGTATCATCTGTTTCACACAGAACTACTCTCCAGGGACTGAAAATGTGATCGCTGTGATTAGCGGTTGGAGCCGTTTCTAAACAAACTAAACTGATCAAACTCTTCATAATCCAGGATCATGTCACCTCGTGCTCATTGGTGTGTTTTTAATAGTTAGTTTTAATAGCAACAATAGAGGCCTGCTGCACAGAGGAATAAACATATATCAGGCTATGGATGAATAAATAAGCTTTTGTGTTTTAGTAACAGAACTACAGTTGGTGAATTTATTGTATTATAGCATAACATTAATTTAATGTAATCAAAAAAATTTACCCATTAAAACATGACAGCTGGTTAGGGCCTAAATCTTCTAAATCTCATAGAAGATTAAATACAATATAGTTGAGGCTGCAACAAGCTGTTTTATTATTTAACAACGGATTCTCTTAATGAAAATAATACATTATAATACTTTAATAATATGACACAGATATATCAGTTTTACCACCAGAGGGCACTGTAAAATAGCTTGCCACAATTCCCAAAAGCAATTTAATTGGAAAAGAATATTGGATGATTTGCTAATTGAAAAAAAAAAAACCTTAGAAAATCTAATATTGATAAAAAATTACAATAATGTTGTTTTATGTCTCTACATTTTAATTGTTCTGTTGTTCGATATTTCACTTTGATTATATAACTTATATTAAGGGATCTGTCATGTAAAACACCCTTTGGCCTTTTGTTTATTAGTGTGCACTGTGAACATAAACTCATACCACAGGTACGATACAGATGACAGTTTATCATCATAACTGATGATCTGAGAGCGCAGAGTTTTCAGTGGACAGAGTTCTGTGATTGTATTTGCTCCGTATCAGGAATCATCCATCTCACAGGCTTCCCAAGTCCTAAATGACACCAGTTTGGCTCCCTAAGAAGCAACTGCCATTTTAATCTCATCCCTCAAGACCCTGCTTTTTGATGGATCACTTCAATATTCAGCCTCCATCTACCTTCTTCTCAGCTCAGTCTTATTGTGGTCAATGATAAACGGTTAACGCTGAAAATCTGGCATTGGTGTCTCCAAAGGATTGTCCCCCATCCCCTGTAAAACCCCAAATAGCATACGTATTACTGAAAGCTTTTCAATTATTAAGCTTTAAATGAAAGGATATTCATTAATTACATAGTTTGAAAAACTCATATACTAATTATTCAAGCTATTATTAAAAATATTATGTTCTCTACATCTCAAGAGGCACATTGCAGCATGGTTGTCTCCGATGCTCCACCCCATGTCACGCCTCATTTTCCACAGCGGCTCACACTGAGCCCTCCTCTCCGGGAGACTCGGTATCCATGAAAAATCAACAGAGCCTTTGAACTTCACCAGTGAAGTTCCTCAGCTCTCGGTTCCTCCCTGTCATTTTCTCCCTCCGTAGGGGAGAAGAGGAAGCGCAGCGGGGCGCCTATTAAATAGACTGCTTCTCACAGCAGGTGGTTGTCATGGCGCGTGTTTTACAGCAAGTGAGGAGACTGTGTTGAGTCAGAGGAGGTAATCATCCAGTTTTTTGAGGCTGGTTTGGCTTATAGTTTGTAGCCTCCATGTTCAGCACTGCATAGAAGTCCCTTGAGGGGAGATTTAAGAGAGCTGTTCGAATATATATCTGTATATGGCGAGGCCAGAAGAGTTTAGATATGCCTGTTTAAGTCGAATGTAAAGCCAAGTCGTATACGGAGCTGAGAAATGTCTAAATCTGGAAACCACATAGAGAGAAAGAAAAAAGGAAAGATCTGGAAGAGGAGAGACATCTTAAGACTTTCATATCACATCTGTGACACCAGACCGTTGAGATGTTTGTGTTGGTTTGTTCTTTAAAGAGGCAATTTTAGGTTGGTGTTCACAAGAAAATGGATAAAAAGAGGGGAATTGTTTCTTGATTGGAGCAACTAACTCTTTCAATGTTTTTTGTACTTACCAATTGCTCAAAATAAGGATGGATGACATACAGTAGAGCAAATGTCTAATATTTATTGATAGATGTTGTGTCTTAATTGTTTGTAGTGTCAACAGAAAAGAAATCTTCCATTTTTCAATAATTGAATAATACATTTTTCAAGTATTGTGACAGGTTTTGATCAAGTTCTTCCCATTAAATATTTGACTCCATCTGACTAAGCATAATATTTTTTGACAACTTACTTCTTTGGTCAATATTATGAGCAGATTAATTTGTAGATTCATTTCTGCATGTATTCTGTGCATTGCAGCGTGTTCAATATTATAAAAAGCTGCTCGGCTAACATATTTTCAACTGTTCAGAGGTTAAACTGCTCTGAATGTACATGTCTAAATGGAGAGTGTCCTCCCATAAGTCACTGGACCTTTGTCACTCAAGAACAGTGCTGACAGAAGTATTTTCAACACTTAGACCTATTTCAGACTTAACTGAGAAATATGTCAGGAACGACTTTAAATAGTGAAGTTTAATTAAGTAGGAATTCAGCCTGAGACCTTGGTTTTGCTTAGCTTCCAGGAGCTATTGATTCTTTGCATTGATCACAGAAGAGCCTGTGCTGCTGTGAAGCATCGTCACCATCCAACTGATGGCTTTATAAAGCTATTCATACTTCTATTGATAGAAATGACACAGTTATCAGGAGTGAAAATCTGTAAATTACATGAATAGGTTCAGCCTTTTAACGTCTGACATGCTGCTTATAAATGAAACTAGTCTCCCTACATCAATTCATAAAGTTATTTATCGATCTATGTCTATCTAGTGCTTCAAATCCCTGTAATGAATTGATCATAGAGCTGGATCAATAAGCCAGTAGACAGAAAATGACTGGGAATATTTGATAATTGAATAATTGTTTTAGTAATTTTCAATCATAAATCCAAATCATTTAAAGGTCAGCTTCTGATATTTGATGATTTAATGTTTTTTTCTTTAGTCCTACATGATAAAAAATATCTTAATATATCTTTGAGACATGACATGAGACTGCAGGTTGAAGATGTCACCTCTCACATTATAACAGACATTTTTCAGAAGTTTTCAGAAAATTAAGGAGCCTTTAAAACATTTATAAGCTGTTTTTTTTTAAGTATCTATGTCTTCAGTAGGAACAGATGGGTTTGTTTGAAAGCCACCAAATGTTGGCTGTGGCTCACGAGGTAGAGCGGTTGTCCTCCATGTCGATGTGTCCTTGGGCAAGACACTTAAAATTGCTGCGCCAACGGTGTATGAATGAGAATGAATGGTTAAATTCCCCCTGATGAGCAGGTTGGCACCCTGCATGGTAGCTCCTGCCATCAGTGTATGAATGTGTGTGAATGGGTGAATGACATGTAATGTAAAGCTCTTTGAGTGGTCGTAAAGACTAGAAAGGCGCTATATAAGTACAGTCCATTTACCATGTACCATTACCTGTCACACATTATAAACAGACATTTTTCAGAAGTTTTCAGAAAATTAAGGAGCCTTTAAAACATTTATAAGCTGTTTTTTAAGTATCTATGTCTTCAGTAGGAACAGATGGGTTTGTTTGAAAGCCACCAAATAGAGGAAACATTGAAAGATGGACTAACGGCTTTTGGTCTTCTTGTGTGATTTGTTGAATAACAGACTTTATCCTTTAGTCAATATGAAAAATAATCATTTATTGCAACATTAGGACATTGTGAAGAAGCCGCTGATTTACATGTTTAATTTAACCAGCTATCAAGTCTTCTATATGAACTTTTTTCACCTTTAACTCCCCTCATGAACTGTTGCAGGCCCCAAGACGATGTGACAAACTTTCATATTAAAAAAAAACTTTCACTTCACTGTATGAATCAAGTTCCTAGCATGTCAGCGTTACAGCTTTGTTCATGTCTCTCTGGACCTGCACAGTTCACAGCACGTGGGTGTGTCCCCCCCCCGAGCTCACCTTCAATCTGCTCGTGCTGACGCTTCAAAGCAATCATACGTAATGAGCTCTGTGTATTACCTTCACCTTTAAGCAGGGTGCACTTAGACCAACCGCATTGTCAATATGGCATCACGGAGGTGCACATTGTTGCAGAAATGCGGGGGATTTAAAAAGATGACTTCATTCATATTTTACACCCACCTAATCCTCTGGCAGGTTGTACCAGGTTGTGTTCTGCCTCAGCGTAGATCAGAGAGACGACCTGCTTGGGTCATCAGCCCGTCGGAGACACTTCATACCTGCGAGCAGCTTAGTTTTCTGTGACCCACTTGACTTCTATGTTTATGCAACATGAAAGGAAAGTGTATTAGAAGTGTAACCTCCATCCAAAAGGGGTAGGAATGAAACTCAGACGTGCTTGCTTTGAGGTGACTCTAACTAAACCTTAGATATGACATCAGTTCATCTGCTTTAAAGCCTGAAACACATTGTAAGACTTAAAACGAAATCGTAACTTAATATGAATGAGCTCAACATCACACATTAAGCATTTGACAAATAATGGTTGTGTGCATCAGAATTTACATTTTAATCAAGCAACTTTTTAAAATTGGTTTAACCTAAAAAAGCCAAATATTTGCTGGTTTCAGCTCATCATGTTTGAGAATTTGATGCTTTTCAGTCTCATACATGACAGTAAACTGGATATCTTTGGTTTTTGGACTGACAAAAAAAGACATTTGAAGACATCAGCGTGGACCATGGGAAGGTTTATTTGCCATTTTTCCATATTTAATGTCATATTTATAGACAACATGATTGATTAACATAATACTCCGCAGATTACTCAAAGAAAATAAGTTAGTCACTGCCTTACAATCCATACAATGTCATTATCTTGACATGAAACTATGTTGTTTTTGTTTTTTAGTGACAGCTGTGTGAAATTCTTCTACCATGTCCCAACTAAGTGGTTTCCTACATTACCCACAGCTTTCAGTTTCATGACAATTTTGTTTATTAAAGTGTCAGTTCTGCTAATCTAAGTTTGGTGGTGGAGTAAAGTAAAACTCTAGCTTTATCTTGTCACATTGACCTGTGCATCACAGCTTCCCTCCATCTCTGTCTAGAGTAATTTGATGTTATCATCCAGCTGTTGATTCAGGTAAAAGGTTGCCAATCATTGAAAACAACAGCTGTAAACTCAAATCCACTCTGCTTGCTTGACCTCTTCTACCTCAGAGGCCTGACAGTCCAAATGCTGACGTTTGCCCTTCTCTCCGTCTTGCAGGCGGCTGCGCCATCAAGAACCAGTCGAGTCAGACGGTGGAGCACTGCGCTGAGCTGCTGGGCCTGGAGGAGGAGGACCTGAGAGTCAGCCTCACCACAAGGGTCATGCTCACAACAGCAGGGGGCGTCAAAGGAACAGTCATCAAGTAGGAGACCTGCCTTTACACACACACACACACACACACACACACACACACACACACACACACACACACACACACACACACACACACACACACCCTTCTGGACTGCATGCACACTGTGATTTATAACAACTGAGTCCCTTAGTATCTCACATACCACCTTGGTACGTTTTGAAAGAGCCACACGAGAGCGAGATATGCTGACTCCGCCGCAGTGTTTAGCACCAGTATGGACGCTACTTCCTGTAGGCTCTGGTGGTGCCAGGAGGATTGGTTTTACATTATGTTTGCACATAAGAGTCGGTGTATTCATTTGTGTATAGACTGAGCATGTTTTATTTACAGAACACATCATTTTTATTAATATATCATGTAGGGACAAGCTGAGAAAACCAGATGAAAGTGCTGATGTGAGGCTTTCACACAGGATCTTATTCATGTCTTTACACCATAAAACATTTCTTAGGAAGAACTCATGAATTTTTAATATGTTCAAAGATTTGCAGACATACATACTGAATACTTACAATGAAAAAAGGACAGAAACGCATCAGGATAAAATCACTCTATGCGTTTATAGTCTTACATTTTTCTGCTAGATTTGTGTGTTTGAACAGTAAACACTACACACCACAACTTTAAACCATTGTTTGTCATATTTTGACTGATAATCACTAAAGATTTGTACATTTTTATAGACACCTGTGTTGTTTTCATGTATTTTGCTTGCTGGTAGCTTTATACTGAATGTATAAGTCTGGGTGTTGTTGCACCGGCATTATTAGCTTCTCATTCTCCAAATTGCCCATCTCCTTGTGTAAGGGAGACACTTAACATCTGGTTGTAAATTATGTTGCAGAGGATTGGCAATAAGATTAAATATTTCAACTCTTCACAGCATTGCCGTCTACCGTTACCGTTGCTGCTATTCTCTGCCGGCCTCACCTAATGTTACTGTCCTGCTCTTGTCCACTAAAATGAAGTCCAAGTCTACCGTCTGCCTGAACCTGAAGGCAGCATAGGTCTGATCCACGGGGACGTTTGTAGGCAGGAGTGAACTTTCACCCACACACATTGGCAGAGCAGATGGTTGATACATTGCTTGTCTTGTTATCACTGTCCGGAGGGATGGGCTAACACTTTGTCACTGCAGCTGACATCAGAATATACAGTAAACTCAAAACGAGGCTCAGAGGAACGGCAGCAGAGTGTGACGGTGCTTGAAAAGCTGGCAGACTCGTCTCCTCATCTTATTGTCCAGAAAGACAGTCACAAGCAAACACTGGGACGAATTTGAATGCTTTTGCCAGCAGTTATTATGAATTAAGTGGTGAGCCATCTGGACTTACAGCGAAGCATCTGGATGGTGAAATTAGTTTGATGTGAAAAGTTCACAGAGGTGAATGAATGTTGCTGGAAGGTTGTTGCTCACAGTTATAACTTATATATTTTAGAGTGTACACACGTTCCCTCGGCCTGGCTCAGCTTCGACTTCAATTAGTGCCTGGTAACATTTGTTTAAAGTGGTGTGTTTGTGTGTTTGGTCTGTCATAGACTAGTTTTGGGGACAAATGTTAGACCAGTTAATTGGGGACGGCTTGTCCAACTGGAGACAAAAGCCAAGCTGATTTTTCGAGTCAGTGGTTTTATCGTTCTTTGCTTGAAGGTTTCTGACTTAAGTCCTGTTAAGATCGGGGATAAAGTATGGAAGTATCATAGTTTTCTTGTAGATTTATCACTTCTCGATGAAGAAGTCCCCACAAGGGTTTAAAAGTTGGTTAAAGATCCTAAATGTGGTTGTCTTGATTGAATTCTGAGTTCTGTTTTTCATCTTTTTATCTGATGTTAGGGTAGTATTTCTATATTTGTATTTCTTCCGGTCTATTCTTTTTTAGTAGTGCACCCCAGGACCATCGGGTGTTTTGGCTATTATCACTAGAGGGTTAGAAATGCTTTCCTATAAACTAGGCCTGCAATGGATCATCATTGGTCCGTGATCCGTTCGGACCATCTATTTCGGTTCGGCACACGCATGATACGCGGATTGATTTATGAAAAAAAAAAAAAAAAATGTGCGCCTGTTCAGTCCACACACAGCTGTAACCATTCCTGCTAGTTCCAGGGACAGAGCTACTTAACACGCTCTGGGTAAAAGTCTGCAACAGTTCCCTTTTCAATAAGCAAACTATGGCTCGTTGTGATTTATTGTCCTCAGTGTACAACATGTAGAACAGTGGGCATGGAAAATAAAAGTAGGCTAGACTTCGGTGACTACTGTAACGATAACTGCTGCCTCTAGTGCTACGTCTGTTTCCTTATACTCGCGCTCGTCTATTTTTTTTTGGCTGATCCGAAAAATGATCCGATCCGTGACTCTGATCCGAGCAACGATCCGAACCGTGAGTTTTTTGATTCGTTGCACCCCTACTATAAACCTTGAAGAAGCTTTTTTGTTTCAAATTAGTAGTCTCTAAGCTAACTTGTACATGCATATGAACATAAGACAAAGGTTTTATGGTTTGAAGCAGTAATTAATGAAGAGAACTGCCCTGTCAGCACATATTTTAGCATCAAAAGCAGTCAGGCATCTAATGTTGGTGTATAAAAGTAATTCTAGGAATTTAGTCATGTTTAAAATTTCCAGACTGCTGGAAATATCTTAATGTGACACCATGGTATCCTCATTTGGCCAATTATGAGAAAAATACACCACCAAACAACAAAATTTGCAAATTCTTTGACATGTAAGGACTAAATACAAAATATAAGGAATGGAGAGGAAAATAATTAATCTTTTCCCTCATTTTAAATACCCTTGTGATATTGTCAGTTCGACCCCATTCTGTAATCACACAGAAAGCACAGCACATAAACCAGAAGTCATATCACCATTTGTAGAAACCACCGCCATATCTTTGTGTCACATTTGCTATATTGCCCTACTCAGTGCCTGTAAAAGTGAGGGAATATCTTGTTTACAGGCACAATTACCGAAGGTGACCGTTTCGGTTTGCTGCAAGTTGAAAGGGATCTCAAATTATGCTGATAGAAAAAAAACAACCTGCCCTAATATTATTAATGGCCCCTATTTAGGAAGCCAAGATGACTAAAAGCACAGTTTTAACCATGCAGGAGGAAGCACAGGGGTGTAAAAACGGCAGCGTTCAGTTAATCTTGTGACGCCTGCTTCAATTTATCAACTCTGTCGAAAACATATTTATATTTAAGACACATTTTATTAAGATATATGTATTCAATATACTTATTTATCCAGTACTTGTAATGTCAAAGCGTTGCCCTAGCCAAATACTGAGTGTTCTGACTGGATTAAGGATAGATTGGTGTGTTTTTTTGCACACCTGAGAAGGATTATAACCATCAACCTTCTCCACTTAACCTTCCTGTTGTCCTCAAGTCAAGGAAGAAAGGGAGGAAGAAGGAAGGAAAGGAGAGAGGGAGGGAGGGAGGGAGGAAGGAAGGGAGGAAAGAAGAAGGAAAGAAAGGAGGGAGGGAGGAAACAAGGAAGGAGGGAGGGAGGGAGAAAGGGAGGAAGAAGGAAGGAAAGGAGAAAGGACGGAAGGAAGGAAAGCAGGGAGGGAGGGAGGAAACAAGGAAGGAGGGAGGGAGGAAGGATGGAAGGGAGGAAGAAGGAAGTAAAGGAGGGAGGAAGGAAGAGAAGGAGGGAGGGAGGGAGGAAGGAAGGCGGGAAGGAAAGGAAAGAAAAGATAAGGAGGGAGGAAGGAAGGACGGGGGAAAGAAGGAAGATAGTGAGGGTGGAAACAATGAAGGAAGGAGGGAGAAAGGAAAAGAGGAAGGGAGGAAGAAAGGAAGGACAGACAGAAGGAAGGAAAGAAAGAAGGAAGGAAAGGAGGAAGGAAGGAACAGTCAAAACAGACAGGGTCAATTTGACCCGGGATGACGACACAAAGGTTAAGGTTATTTTAGTCTGTAGTGAGGATGTTACTGCCCCCAGATTATAGCAGGTCATGTATATGTATGACATCACCAGGTGTCAAATCATGAGAAGCCTAATTTACATGTACTGTGTTAAATTAAATTCAATGTGACAATTGGCAAGTCGGAGCACATATGGCGCTCTCCTCCTGCTGCAAGGAAACATTCAACACACACTCTTAAGTTCACGCAGCTGTTAAATGTGTGTAAAAGAGAGTGTTGTGTGCTCTGTTGATTCAATTTTCCAGCGTATGGATTTGTTCAAGAACAGACCTCAACGTCCTTTTACCCTGAGACTTTTTGAATAATTGAAGAAGTGCATAAACATCCTGAAATGTTTTCCCAGCCGGTAATGTATTCACACAGCGAGTGGCAGGTTGGCGACCCCGCTGAACTAATGAGTGTTTATTTTCTTTTACTAGTTTCTATATTGTAGAATAATACTGAAGACATGAAAACTTTTAAGTAAGACAAATTGACTCATGCAGTGGACAAAAAAAGTTATATCTCATATTTCAGATTCCTTAATGTAGCCACTGTTTGCTGCCTTGATGACAGCTTTGCAGACTATTGGTAATACAGTATAGTAACCAGTTTCATGAGGTCATCACCTTTTTTTTTTTTTTTTAATAAATATTTTTTATTAGATTTTCCAATACATACATCAATAGTTGACACATACACAATGTACCCAAATAATCTTGTTGAGAGGCATTATAAGTCTGTCTTACAAAGTGTATGTTGAGAAAGACAACAAGTTTAGCATAAGCCAGAACGGTAACCATAGTTACCCGTTATCCCTTCCCACCCACTGTAGGGAAGAAAATAAAGATATATAATAATAATAACAGTATAACAAATAATAATAATAATAATAACAAAAGCATATATAATAAATAAAATAAAATAAAATAGTTTATTTATATATTAACTGCTTATTCTATTTTTTTTTTTAATTTTGTTTTAATTATAGGTCGACACCTTTAATTAAAACAGGTGTGCCTTGTCAAAAGTTAACTGGTGGTATTTCTTGACTTCTTAACATGTTATCTTGTGTACTCTACAGTGACGTTGATTTGTTTTTCATACCTTTCTACCTCAAAATTAGATATTGGATGTGATGTTAAGAGAGAGAGAAATTAAGAAATATGGATCCTAGTTCTAGTTTTGACTCTGATATGAGATTCATATGAATATGATGGACCGCTACCTCATAATTTTGATCCAGCTCTGTGTGCAAAGGATCAAGAACAGATTACGAGTTTTTAAAAAAGGATAAATAATAGACACTGGGGAGAAATTTAGATTGGGTGTGTGCAGAACAAAGGGAAAATCATTAAATAATTGCAGGCATCAGTAGTTTCAATCTAACTTGCGCCAACAACAAGTAAGGAAAATTAAGCCATCAGTACATTTAAAACTAAGTGCTCAGATCAGATCATTAGACCAAATTTGGAATTGAGGAGAGCAAATCCAATAGTTTTCGTAACTTTACTGAAAAGGACAATCAAGGAGATGTGAAAGTAGTTTTTCATTCTTTAAACTTGCAATAACTGTTTTTTTTGTCCTTTTTTTAAGCAGCAGTGAACGCAACACTGACATATCACCTTTTAAGTTGATTTGTTTAGCTTTAGCGTTAGCAAACCGTTGCTTATTTCTACATCTAACAGTTACCGAACAACATTATCATTCGTTTTGAGTCGTGTTTCGGTCCACCTGGTGAATCACAGTCCATTATTCTCTCTCTTTTAGCTCTGTTTTTACTTTCTACCAACTCTTGAATGAAATATCTGGCTCTTTAGCTGCTAAATGCTCCACTATATTAACCAGCTAGTCTACAGCTAACTGTGTCTGTTTGTTATTTGATACTAAGCAAGTCATGTACAGCAGCTTTTTAGAGCTTTTTCTCTTAACCCTCCTGTTGTCCTCGAGTCAAGGAAGGGAGGAAAGGAGGGAGGAAGGAAGGGAGGGAGGAAGAAGGAAGGAAAGGAGGGAGGAAGGAAGGAAGGAGGGAAAGGAAAGAAGGAAGGAAAGGAAGGAGGGACGAAGGGAGGAAGGAAGGAGGGAAAGGAAAGAATGAAGGGAGGGAGGAAGGAAGGGAGGGAGGAAGAAGGAAGGTAAGGAGGTAGGAAGGAAGGAAGGAAGGAAGGAAGGAGCAAGAAGCAAGGAAAGGAGGGAGGAAGGAAAGGAGGGAAGGAAGGAAGGAAGGAAGGAACAGTCAAAACAGACGGGGTCAATTTGTTTTATTTTAATTTATGCTACCTCTAGCTCTTAGCTTCAGGACGGAAACCTGAAAGTGGACACTTAATTAGTAATCTAACCCTGTGGTGATGAGAAGTGGGTCACCTTTTTTAATCTTTAGTTAAATTTGCTGTATATTAATCATATTAAGTTGGTTTTCAGGGTGTCATCTTGCACTCGAGAAACTAATTTGACCAAACTATCTCCAAAGCAAACATCTGGTCTCTAACTCTTGATTTACACAAGCGTTTCCTATTCTTCTGAGTGGCTGTAATTAAAGTTTAAGGAATGCTTGAGTTGATTGAGTCAAGCTTGAAAAGGCACAAAATGAAGCGTCTATAACCATGAAGGCAGCTTTTCCTATTCACAGCTTTACCAGTCGGCTCCAGTTTAATAAGATAAATGTGAACTTATGAAGCGTTAACAAGGAGGAGAAGGAGGAGGAATATTATAGCGTTTTTTTTATGGCCCACTTCACAACACCGAGGGAGAGCTACAGGTATTAGAAGTTATCTCAGGTCAGCGCTGGAGGGAACCGATACCTAAACAAACCCTCCATCAGACCACGCTGCTCTTTCATGAAGAGTTCAAGGCCGTTAATAACTTCATCCTCAGTGTGATGAAGAAGTCGAGGTGCGAGGGCAGAGACACAACAACACAGCAGCAGGCAGTAATGAGAAAATAATACGACACTCATATCCAGACAACCAGGAGGCCGATTCACAGGCCTGTTTAATAGATTTTAGTTTGACCCAGTAGTGTAATTCAATCGTGGAGAACTCCTGGAAGAAAGAGCTACAGAAGTCCAACATCAGCTCACGTATGGATCAATGGGGTGTTTTTTTGTGTCCATGTGGTTTAGTCAAATTTAAGGAAATAAAGGTATGAATAACTTGCAGATGTTCTTTTTTTGTGGACTCAGCATAAAATTTCTGCCTTTAATCCATTTTGAGAGAATATATTAGAGGATTATGGCAAAAATGTCTTGGTGGTGTAACCATGAAAACTGTTCCAAATAATTGAACTTGCTTAAAAACACTAAATTCTCAATTAAAGAAAAATAATTAATAATTGTTTGTATAAGAACACGCATACAAATACACTGTAGGTAGATAAAATATTGAATATTTATCATTCTTTTGTGGTTACACCATTTGACATTTTCAGGAGCATTCAATTTTACTCCAACAAAACTACAAAATGTACATTTTAACAAACCTGGTGCTGCTTTAAAGACAATTTTTAAGATATTTTTTAATTGCTCATCTTACCAACCCTTATTTGTAATTCACCTATATACAGTATATCAGCTTATTCTTATTTCTTTTCATTTATTTTGAGCATTTTTCATTTTTTAAAGTGGTAATCTGCTTTGTAAATAAACTTCCCCTGCAGACAGACTCAGACACGCCCCTCCATCTAAAGCCAACTCCCTGCCTGCATCTAGCCCGAACCCGGTCGCTCTGAAGCCTGTGATTGTTTTGCTGGCAGCTCGGCCCCGGCGCACACAGCCTGAATGCCAAGCCACTCGCCTTCAATTTCAAACCTCCTACGCTAATGTTGATTTCTCCGCTTTCATCTGTGGAGAGAAGAACCGAGGAAGATGAATTAATAGCTGCTTCCTGTCTCCTCTGGTCTGTGTCTCAAAGCGTCAGTTGACGTTGCCCCTGCCTGTCAGAAACACTCCCGGTGAACAGACACGTATCTGACGGATCCCGGTAGCACCTAACTCCTCCGCTTTTACCAGATTTGTTTGGTTTCTTTTCCCCCAGATTAAACGTGCTATGAGAAGCATTTCATCTGTATGTGGCTGAATGTACAATTAGATAGAAGAAAGCAAATTATTAGGACAGCTTATGACCTGCTGGTGAAGGATTACCGACAAGAAAAATGAGTTATAAAATGTCTACGCTGCATTTTTTTTTGTTAGATGTAGAAGGAAATCTGCTGTATTGCCTCATAGCATCCAACAGTAAAAATGTCACTGTTCTTCCTATGCATACAGACCTACAACTTTCAGAGTTCCTGCTGAGGCCAGATGGTGGTAGGACTGAAAAGCTGATGGGAAAAATCACTTCCAACATGTTTATTCTCACCATTAAAGCCAAAAAGAAAAACCTTTTGACTGGAAAGAAAGGAAAATAAGAGGCAGCAGACTTTGTGGTGGTGGCAGATGGTTGAAATGATGGAGAAAAAAAAAGAAAAAGGTTTCTAACATGTTTGTTCCCCTTCAGGGAGATGGAGGGCTGATGGGACGTGGCACAATTAGACCACGAGTTATAAAGGAAATGCTGTCTTCAGTTTCAGAAACACTCATAATACAAGTTTGTATATACACAAAATCAAAGGTGTGTGTATGTGAGAAATGTTGTACCCCCTCCTCAGTAATAATTACAGCATCAGTGATTTGCTGTTTCTCCTTTTCGTTTAAATACCATCTGGACTTTTATTTTTGTCCTTCAAACACAAAAATGTTTTTACTGATCTGATGATTTAGTCCCCTAAATTAGCTATTAGCAGCTTCTGTTTGCAGTGTAGCTATGAACGTACAGACTGAAACGATCCCTGGATTACTTTGATACTTTGATGATACTGAAGAAAACTTAACAAATGTGATGGAGGTTTCAGAGATAATGATATATATCTATATCTGGTACAGATCATATCACGTCATTTCATCGTTATTAAAATGGCAAACAGAGTCTTTAACTCCCCACTGACTAAAAGTGAGCAAGATTCAGATACCACAAGGCTTATATCTCAACTCATATCTGAATAAAATCAGATTGAGGAGCTGCAACAGTCAGGTTGTTGATTGTTCCCTATAACTGAAGATCAAATGAAAAATTTAAGAGTTAAAATCTGGTTTAATACATATAGTATCTACCCAGATTTAACATGCTAATAACTTGTTGCTGTGACGATCATATGTCTTTTATCACTGCCAGTCGCTACTTCTAAAAACAAGCTGGAAATGTGACTTAACTATATGAAAAGAACAACCAGAGCTACCAAAATATCAGTATTAGAGCAGCAGATAATGATGCCTTTTTCCCCTAAATTGGATAAAAGTTGAGTTAGTGTTGCTGGTGACAAACTCAAATCCATTCAGTCACTTATTTATCTGCAACATTTCACAGATAATTGCTTTAATTTTTACAGTCGGTCGCGGATAAAATAAGAACAGTGAGGCAGCAGGTTGGACTCCCGCCAGCCGGCTGCATCACCTAAGCTGGTTATTTATTTGTCTGGGTTATGTAAGCAGGAAGTGCTGTGCAGATGGCGCTGTGTGTGGGGCAGAGAGAGAGAGAGGGAGAGAGATGCAGAAAGAGCGAGGAAATAAAGACAGAGAGAGAGAGAGAGACGGAGATGGCCATGGATGGGATTTAGAAAGAGAGAGAGAATTACATCTGATATTTGTCTTTATGTTTCCCTTATGTGTGTGTTATTTTCTCTTTGGGAAACAGGAATGTTATTATTTGCCATGACAGTAACACAAATTGAAATTTTGGGAAGCGACGCTCAGTGCATTTACATGCAAGTTAATGCATCGCCTGATTTCTCTAAGCAACTCAGTGTGTGCATGGAAACATACTTATTGAGGGAGAAAAGACGCGAGGAAGAGAAGTTGAAAGGAAGTAATTGATTAAGAGACAAAGAGTAAAAGAAGGAGACGAGGAAGAGATGGAGGAAAGGGTGGATAATTGAACATTTTTACTGGATTCTTGAAGATTTAACGACATCTGATGAATGTACTGTATTTGTTGTCGACTCATTTCAGGGAGAAAACGAACATAATAACATAAAATGACTGTGTGTGGACTCACCGTGGATTTTGGCCCCCATCTCTTATTTTGAAAGCACATTTGAGATGGATGTTTTAATATCCAGTATGAACAGAAGGGAATAGAGTAATAAAGTACGAAGGGCTGCTGGTTCTGTAAGCCTATTTCAAACTTTTCTTTAAACTATGTCCTTGAGGATATTGAACATAGAAACTCAAGCTGCTTGTGGATAATGTAATGGTCCTGTAGGGTTTATATTATTACACAATTTTGTTTCTGAGACAAATAATATTTTGTTTGTGATTTTGGGAGACAGTTAACAATACTACAATATCCATGATCCCCAGTGTCTGTTGTTACACACAGAAGAAGCAAGCCAGAGGCACAAATCAGAGCGTAATGAAATCAAGACTAAATGTGGCGCTATAATTGCTGAATTCACTCAAAAGTCCCCCAGAAATTAAATCTGAACTAATTCAGTCAGGACACAAGAGCACATTTTACTAAAGTTGTAATTTTTACATCTACAGTTTTGTATCTTCAGCTTTTGATTAACCTTTGTGTCGTCCTCCCGTCTGTCCTTCCTCCCTCCTTCTCTCTTTCTTTCCTTCCTCTCTTTCCTCCCTTCCTTCTTTACTTCCTCCATCCCCCTTTCTTCCTTCCTTCTGTCCTTCCTCCCTCCTTCTTCTTTCCTTCCCTTCCCTTCTTCCTTCCTTCCTTCTTTCTTCTCTCCTCTGCCCTTCTTTCCTCTGACCTTCTTTCCTTCCTTTCCTTCCTTCTTTCTTCATTCTTCTCTCCTCTGTCCTTCTTTCCTTCCTTCCTTCTTTCTTCTCTCCTCTGTCCTTCTTTCCCCCGTTCCTTCTTTATTCTCTCCTCTGCCCTTTTTTCCTTCCTTCCTTCTTTCTTCTCTCCTCTGTCCTCCTTTCCTTCCTTCCTTCTTCCTCCCTCCCTCCTTTCCTTCTTCCTCCCTCCTTTTCTTCCTTCCTCCCTCCTTTCCCTCCTTCCCTCCCTCCATTCCTTCCTTCCATCACTCGAGGACAACAGGAGGGTTAAAGAATCACATATTTTCTGACGTAGATGTTCATCTTTTGTTGTGATGATGTAACCAGGAAAGTTTAATGCTGATCCAAACCTGACTAACCCTAATCCGTCTATGGGAACAATTAATGGGACTTTTATTTCTAAAAATAGGGGTGTCTCACCATAATCTCTCCATACTTTAACCATACTTTACCTGCCACGCTCAGATATCTAATTCTGCTGAATCATCCAACATCAACTCTGTTTCTGGTGTTAAGAGTTGAGAGAACCTCTTATCTTTCCTGGCAGTGGGATTAAGTGACAGCTTATTATTATCAAAAGGTTCTCAGACCATTTAAGTCTGCAAGCTAACACACTTCCTCCTCTTCCTGATATGATTATTGCTCTGAACACATGGATAAAAAATGCCCTCATTATTCAGAAGTCGTTTAAGTGAATGGAACGAGTCTCATTCGTTTATTGTTGCAGGTCATCATGACTCAGTAATAGAATATAAATACAGTGTGATGCAGTTGCAGAATAATTCAAATAAATAACGCACTAAATGCACGATGAACTTCCTGAACCTCAGTTGTCTAATTACGAGTCAACAAGCTGACTCACTGTGCCGCCAGCGCTGTCAGGAACTTCTGATGCTTTTAAGGCTTAAAGCTCCTATATGTAAGAATTGTGATGCAATTAACATGTGTTCATTAATTTATGCTAATGAGCGAACGGGTTGCACCGAGGCGGGGAGTTCTGGTCCTCTGAAATGAGGCCAACGCGGAAGTAACTTAGAACTGCATTCTATCAAATGGCCACCAGGGGGCGACCGTTTTGGTGTCAAAAGGACTTCCGTCTCAATACAAGTCAATGGAGAATTCACCAACTTCTCACTTGATTTCTAACCTCAGTAAACGTTTTCAAAATGTGTTTATGGTCTCAATCGCTAGTTTAAAGCCTTCTTCAATGCAGTATGATGTTCATTTGTGAAATTTTGGCCTCCCTGATTTTATATTTGACGATAAAGCAGGGTATGTATTAGGGCGTGGCTACGTCCTGATTGACAGGTTGATTGCCCAATGTCAATGATGACAGTTGCCTCTAAAAGCCTGTGGATGATTTTTGTGTGTGGATGTGACATTTTTTCACAGTTGCCTCTCTCCCACTAATCTCAATGTCCACCACAACAAAACAGTGATATACAAGTAGAAACACCCTGCAGATATTAGCTCTCCGGCTAACGAGCTAGGTGCCTCCGTCCACCGCCATACATTTCACAACATAAAACCACACACATTCTCACACACACACACACGCACACACACACGTCTAAAACAACATTATTTCCTCGACAAGGGAGCAGGAAACAAGCTCCAGATCGATGGGCGGGTGCAGAGGGGCTTTACTCCAGTTAACAAGATCATTTATTTTCCTCTGTAGCAGCAAAACATATACGAGGTTACACAGTTCTCGTGTTCAGGCAGTAGCTGACAGCAGACATGCTTGCACTCCTAATGTTGGGTCGTAGCATTGTATTTAAAGTTTGTGGAGAATCTGGAGGGGGTTAAAATACAGCTGTTGGGTTAAATGTAATTATGATTTTGGTGCCATGAGTATTATGATCCAGTTTGTCCCAGATGGTGTCGACAGTTGGATAAAATCACGCAGGTTTAATCAGTTGTCATGTTTGGGGTCTCTTTTGTGACATTCTGCCGCTGTAATGCTGACCAATGGGAAACTTTTTCTCACAAATGTGTTTCATGTTTTACATATTTTGCTGTTTCAAGTATAAAATACTGATTTGTCCCACAGTTAACTAAAAAACACAAGACAGTCGTTTCCAGATCTGCTCGTTTTTGGGTTGTTTTTCTCTAAAAATTAAGGTCTTTTTTAGTGGCAAACTAGATGGAGGGCAAAAATTATAAGAAAAATATGCTATTTAATGATTTGTTATTTAATTGAATCTTCTATTGTTTTGTTTTTTTGCTGCAATGTCTGCGTTTTATAGTGTTATTCAAGTTATGTCACCTTGCACTTTGATGCCCAGAGAAACATTTTTTCATTATGCCTTGCAGAAATGAATAGTAAAATAACAATAAATGGATTTAATTTGAATTAATTGGTATAGACTGGATGCAGTCTCATCTCAAACATGTAGATGAACTATAAAGAGCAGTAGCTTGGTGCTGTAAAGTCAAATGTATTCTATAGAGCTGATTAAAAACAACAGGTGTTGACCAAAGTGCTTTAATTTAAAATACAATTGTGGTTACAATAGCTTGCATTATTAATAATTTTTATTATTATTTTAATATTATTATTGATGTTTTGTTAGGTTTTGTCTGTGTTTATGTACTAACACATAGCACGAATAAAAAACATAAAATACAGTTAAATATTTAAAGCCTAAATAAACAGATAAGCAACCAACAGACAAATTGAAATCATTTTGTCATTATATTAAAAATTAATTCAATTCAATGTGTATATTTTTGCAGCAGAACAGAATCAGAATATTTTAGCACAAACCTCAAGTGTCTCTGTATTATAAACATTCATCTGATGGCTTTAAAGTCTATTTCAAAGTCCTTTTTTCCTCCCATGTGGCGTGTTTGAGGATGCAGCCAGGGAGCAGCTGCAGACCAGCAGGCGTCTTCAGAGAGCACAATTGCTACAAAGCGGCAACATCAGTAATCACACTGCGAGAGAGAGAAAAAAAAACATTCAGGATGCCGAGGCTCATGGGGAATACATATTAGACTACTTGTATGATTAGTGTTCTGACATTATGCTGCCCTGGCATTTAGACCTCTTGGTTTTTTAAATGAGAAGGCCTCACCGCTGCATTAAAAACCTCTGGCTGCGGCGCTGCAGCTCGGAGGAGCCGGCGGCATGAATTAAACATGTCAGGTATTGCGGAGGGGGAGGGGGAGGGGAGAGGAGGGGATGGAGGAGGAGGAGGTGAAGAGCTGTGAGAGTGTTGATGTACGATAAGTCAGACTTTAAGACTCGCTCTGTGTGTGGCTGTAACTTGCTGCTGAATCATTTCCACTGTCTCTGTGTCACAGTTTCATTATAATGCTGAGAGCTACAACGCTAAGTGTGGTATTTGCATATAACCTGTGTCATTTGAGCTTCATCAACATAAAACAGTAAAATGTTTTATGTGAATAATAATTTCATTTACAAAGGTCGTCTTAAAAATCAATTCTAAAGTTTGACAAAATAATAATAAGTTGAGTTTGTGAGCCGCAGTTGAAAGCTACAAGAGTGAATTAGATAGTAGACTTTAGTAAAGATTGTCTTTAACACCAAGGTCAAGACTAAACTTTCCTACCTTGTAAAATGTGCGTAAAATGCATAAATTACAGTGATAAATGCAGAAGATAAAACAATCTAAAACTTTAGAGAGCACCTTGCAGGTGAAATATCTTTCTGGATTTATAATTAAAGGGGTGTGCACATTAGATTTATATTTATAATCTGAGGCTCTGCTGGAATATCTTTACATGATTTACAGTTAAAAACTCCCAATATCTATCTATATTATCTCATATTCTTATACTTTATGCAGCTTTTCAGTTGAGTCCTGGTGTGTAGCTGTGGCTATGCTTCCTTTTTTTTATTATCATAGCAGTCAATGAATACTGCTTCAATTTCAAATATGAATACCAATAAAAATAAAACAATTCTTGTTTATTGCTTCTTGATGGCCATATTACCAGATTTTCAGAGTGGCAGTGCATTTCTTTCACTCATCATACAGCCCACAAGTTGCACAGAGAAGCCTACTTTCCATTAGCTAGCTGCTTAAAGTTTAATGCAACTACTTTGTATGTTGAAAGAAAGCAGCTCATGTGCCAGCTTCTCCTCTAGAGGTGCCAAGTAATTACAAGTGTGTGGCTGCCAATTCAGCACTTGATGGGGGATAAATTAGTGTCTAGTGCTGACAGAGCTGCACCTGATTCTCCAATGGTGACCTCCACCCCTCCATGCTAAAACACAGGCACCTGCATCATGCAGCCATGAACGTGTTGTGTTTGATAAGAGCTTATACCAAAACACCCTTAGTGTTTGCAGGTCTGATTTGGGTTTTCTGAAAAAAGCTGTAATCATCCAGTTAAATGTTTCATCTTCTATGAATGAGTTCAGGATGGGATGTTGAAGCCGTGATCATTTGCTTCTGATACATCTGGTGGAAAACATTTACCTCAGTGAGAAGAAACAGAGCAGACAAAAATGTCTTGAGGATTCTTTAATAAACTTAGAGGAAAAGAGAATTACACTCTTGCAAAGGTGGGTGTATTTATCTAGTGAAAGAGATGTGGACATGACCTGAGATGTCCGAAATGTCATGAGCAAGTAGTCGAATGAGACCAAAAAACAAAAGAAATGGACAATGAACAATGGTTCTGTGGTTAACATGTAGGTATAAGTGTGTATGTGCTAAACAATCAACAACCCAAGGACACAACGAATTCACCTCCATACAAAAACGAACAATAAATCTTTAAAAGCAATCCCCCTCACAATATAAACTGAAATAATAAGAATCCAAAGATAAATAAAAGATTTCTTCCAGGTGAGATTGAATGTATGTAAACAAATATTCCCCCCCCTCCACACACACACACACACACATACAGAACACACGGCAAGCTCGGGCCTGAAAATGTATTGTCTTTATTCACGTGGGTTGTGGAAGTATTTGACAGGTAAACACAGCTGTTAAAGCCTCGCTCACATCTACAGTTGAATATAAATGTGAACTATACATAATGTATACAAGAACATAGCGAAGTCTGACGGGGATGCTGATGGAAAAGTGAATTACAGATCGCAGCCTCAGCGGTTCTTGCCCTTCACACAGGAGGTCGGCCTGTCACAGCGTAATGTGTTTGTAAAATAACAGCAGAGGCGCTCGCAGGGATCAGACGTCAGTATCCTCTGTGATGCTGCATATGGCCTAAAAATGTATGTGCAGAGGAGATCATTTGTCACCGAGGGAGAAGGAGAGGGAGGGAAGGTATATTTTGGAAGTCATTATTGGGAGCTTTGGGAGCCTCAGAGTGCCACTCATGAGGAGTAATTTCCTGGTGTGTCCTTGAATGCACCGCAGCCGCACCGAAGTAAAGTCCAGAGGTTGAGCTGGTGCAGAAACTTCACTTGTGCTGCAGATTGATGCGGCACGTTTTACTCTGCTCCCCGCGACTAGGTCACTCCTTTTATGTCTGCTGCTATTGAACCTCGCTCTCACACACAGCTTCAGAAGCAATTATAATACATCCACAGAGCTCGATGCCGGTGATGGTTTCAGTTATGGTTTTATGGCCGCTATCTGGCACCCAATCGCTTCTTTTCTCAAGCTGTCAATAACACAATTATCTGCTTGGGAAGTCAGGAAAGCTCAAGTTTGTTTGAACACAGTTTTGGGTCTTTAGGTTGTCTTCAGAGACAGATTTATGTTTGCATTCTTTTTTAGGCAATTAGCTGGATGTGTTTAACTTCTGGATGAAGATAAATTCTCTATTAGCAACATTAAGTAAAAAGCCAATAAGAGGGACAGCTGGGGTCAGAGGTTCCTCAGCTCTACAGGAAGATTAACAGGGTCTTTATGGCTTTGACGGCTGGATATTGAACCTTAATACCTGATATACCTGATATAGTAGCAACAGAAGATGCAGTCATATCCTTAGTCTTATTTCTAAGATTGCTTCTTTTTTTGGTCAGATATTGCCTGACTTAAATCATATTTCAATTTGATTCATCCGTTCATTTTTTTTATTCAATTAAAATATGAATCATTTGGTCAATATAGTGTCACAATACTGACAAAAATGTACTTTAAAGTTGTTTTGTCTGAAACCCAAAAAACATTCAATTAATCCTCCATGTAAAAGCAAGAAAAGTAACAAGTCATCACATTTGAGAAGCTGGAACTAGAGGACATCTGTAAAGAAGAAGAAACATATTTCTTTATTCGCTGTAACACATTTCGCGTCTTTTAGCACTTCAGATGATACTTGAACTGCTTTTAGCGCTCAGATTGTGCTTTTTTCTTGTGCATGGAAACACACATTTGACCTTTAGATAACAGCATTTGCAACAAACTCCTCGAACATCAAAGAGGTTTTTGGAGCTTTGAACAGTTTCTTCTATTCAGTTTTTCACATTAACTGCATCTGATGCGACTGAAAGCTCAGAGAAGCTAATGTGCTACATTATTTGTAACAAACACTGCTGTTGTCAATGCTTTGACTTAGACTGCTTTCTTTCCTAAACGTTTCCACTTCAAACCTTCTCAGTGCTGCAACATCAGCTGACACTTCAAACCATAGACTGTATAAAAGAAATGGACGTAACATTTGTGATGTCACCCATTGGTTTGTGGACTGCTGCTCAGAAGCCAATAGTTTCGAATCTGGGCAGCGCCGTCTTGAAAATTTCAGGTGCATGCTGGGAAAAATTCAAACATGGATTCTGCTTATATGGGCATGAGGCGGGGCCATGGGCGGAGCGGGGAGGCTGCGATAGGTTGCGAGGGCAAAACGTTTACTGAGGTTAGAAATCAAGTGAGAAGTTGGTGAATTCTCCATTGACTTTTATAGAGACGGAAGTCCTTTTGACACCAAAACGGTCGCCCCCTGGTGGCTAGAATGCAGTTCTAAGTTACTTCCGCGTTGGCCTCATTTCAGAGGACCGGAACTCCCCACCTTCAAACTCAAGTGTTTCAACTGTACTGTTACTCTCATATAATGTTTTACAAGCTATTTTAAGATATTTTATCCTGTCTAAAGTGTCGACAACTAAGTAAGAAGAGTTAAATGAAAAAAATATACATTTTTAGTAAAGAATAAACCTCACGAGACAAACATTTACACATACAAATTCACTGATACTTCCAATTCCAACACAACAAAGCTGCATCTTTCTCCTCCTAACCATTTAAACTCTGTCTTTGTGTCTTTTGCCAGAGTGCCACTCAAAGTCGAGCAGGCTAACAACGCTAGGGACGCCTTGGCGAAGGCCGTGTACAGCCGCCTGTTCGACCACGTTGTGACCAGAGTCAACCAGTGCTTCCCCTTCGAATCCTCCGCCAACTTTATCGGCGTCCTGGACATCGCTGGCTTTGGTCAGTATCCCCTAAAAACCTTGTATCACTCTTACATGGGTTATTCATGAGTTTCATCTGTTGTTGAAGAATTTTGGGGGAAAACATATGTTTCATTATGTGTATATATAAGATAATAATTTGACTCCTTTGGGATGACAGAACTTTTCAGAATAGAACAAATAGACGTCGGCGTGCTTCACAAATCATTTCATGTAATTTCGAGTACAAGTCTGTAGATGTTTCATCTGAGTTTGTTTCTCAGAGGAGTTTTTGTAAAGAGACACTGACACTGTGAGTCTCACAGTTCGTTTTGTTCTGAGATCACAACGGCGTCTATACAGTCCACAACTTCCCGAAACAGTGAATCTTGTCGCATTTGCTTTAACTGTGATGCTGTATCTTTGACTGACTGACTGACTCATCTTCTGCTGCTTCTTTCTTCTTCTTCTGCTTCTTCTTCTTCTTCTTTGCAGAGTACTTTGAGCACAACAGCTTCGAGCAGTTCTGCATCAACTACTGTAATGAGAAACTGCAGCAGTTCTTCAATGAGCGCATCCTGAAAGAGGTGAGAGCTGTCATTCAATCGGTTTCATTATACAAAATCTACTCAGAGTTTCAATTCGGGGCGAAAAATAAATTACAAAATCAACCATCTCAGATCCATCAGCCGGCACTTACAAAAAACAGACAAATCTAAGCAAACATCGCTCACTGGACGGCTCAAAGCTTTATTAAAAACACAGACATCATTTTTTCAAATTGAGGGTTTCTCATTGTTGAATTAATGTATTAACTTTCAGACAACTGAGCCCAAATCTCCTTAAAAACTTGAAATCCTAACTTTTAGATGATCAATAACTTATAAAGGGAGAGGATTTCATTCCAATAAATGTTCTTCCCCCATTTTTATATAAAAGGATGCATTATGTTGATTGCTATTTATACCCCAAAATCAACTTCAGAAACATGGAGGAGAGAATGTGATTTGTACATTTTTGTAAATGTTGTTTTCTCTCTCTAGATTGTCATCAAATTATTTTTTGAATGAAACTCTCCATTTACAGACTTCTTCAGCATCCAAACGACCGTTAGCAATAGCTGGCATCAAAATTGATCCTCTCCCAGTCTACAGTGTTACAGAACAATTTCCATTTTAGAAAATAATGATGCTAGAAATATATGTATATATATATTTTTTTCTAGCTGTTATTGGAGGTCTCCAAATAACGAGCTACTGTAGAAGACAGAGTTCAGATTTCTGCCAAGGCCGAGCAGTTGTTGACCTTGGAAAGCTGCAGCCGCAGTAATTTGCAGCTGTAATTTCAACATTAATGGATTATGACAGAAAAGCCGATCAACCCACAACACGGAGGGCACAGATGTTACACAGTTATGTAATTGTTGTTCATTTGCAGAAACTAGAATTTTTGCTCAATACCAAAATTTAATGAGCCAGACTTCCTGCAAAATTGAAGCCAGATCTGCTTAAACTTTGTTGGAAAACTTATTAAAACTGTGACATCATTAAAATACCATCAGTAAAATGCAATTTAAAGAATATTTTACAGTGTTTGACTATGATTTTGATAATTTAGTCACAGTTGTTGCCTTTTGTTTTAGACATCTTATTCTTAAAACACCTCTTTTACGTCCACAGAGATGTCGGCCCCCTTAAATTATCCGTTGCCAACATCCAGCATGAAAGCCGTAACTTTAAATCCCTCATTGAGCGTGAAAAGTGTAATAGCAGAAATTGCTATTTGTTAGAGAGCCACAGTGCCCTCCAGGCGGTACCGCTGGAGCCTGCTCCCGTCCCCGTCCTCATTAGACGAATGCTGAGCACCACGCAAATATCGTTATGGCTTCTCATTAGAAATATCTCGTTTGCATTCCAGGAGCAAGAGCTGTACCAGAGGGAGGGGCTCGGAGTCAACGAGGTTCACTATGTCGACAATCAGGACTGCATAGGTATGAAGATGTCACTCATAATTTCTCTCACCATGATGCATTCAGAGCAGCTCGAGTTGCATTGTTGAATTAAAAAAAGTTCCTCTTTTTCTATAACTGATGGATGATGTTTATGATTTGCTTGAAGAGGGAAAAATAACACAAAAAGCTTCATATACTCAAGCTATGCATTTTCAGATATTTTTGGTAACGCTCGCGGTGTCAACATTTCAAATTACCCTTCAAAAATATCCAGATGGTGCTTGGATGTCTAGACGCATTGAAAATTCATCAGTACGATGGAACAAATCAGCCTTTTTTTAAGTTATGAAAACCCATTAGACATATTTTATATTTAACACTTAATTTAGGGCTTTGTGAACATTTTCAACACCTGCAGTGCATTTACCCATCATGAAACCTTTCTCTGTGTAGCTTCCAGACTATAAAGTGAGGATCTGGTGTTTTTTATGAGTACACGAGTCATACTGCATTGATCCTGTATCACTTCCTTTCTAATGTTAATGTTACTATTAGGGTCTACTCTCTTGTTTTGAATGTCCTGTAGTGTTTAAAAACCTTTATGAATAACATACTGACAGGATTTACCTCCCTGAAATAGTGCTGGGTGGTATGACCAAAAATGTATATCACGGTATTTTTCAAAATAAAAGCGGTTTCACAGTATTTTTTTTTCATGCATAATCAGGTGTTCACAACATCTTCTACTAGTTGAGAGAGGAACTACTAATCTACTGCAGTAGATTGACTTAGGATGGACTATTTTACTGACATAAAGGATCACTCCCCATAACATCGACTCATCCAGCAGATGATTTTATAGTCGGGTCATAACTTAAAATTCTTTAATTGTTGTCAAAACACAAGCAGCAATGCAAGAACTTTAGATTTATTTCAGAAACTATCTTGATCAAAGAATAAGTAAAGATAATTACAAATTAATATTTTCTATCATATAGTCAATCAAAAAAAGCTTTGAGGTTTGAAACCAAGCAGTAGTTTGTAAAGATTGTCCTGATAAACCCTTCACAAGTCTCTGCCTGTCTTTTTGGAGAGTTTCTGCTGCTGTTTGCTGTTTGTAGCATTCATGTTTGTAGTTTTCACGTTCAGGGGTCGAGCGCTTACAGTCTTATTGAGCTATACAAGATGAGGCTACAATGAAAGTTGGTGTTTATGAGCCATGAGCGGCAACGTGCTGCTCATTACTTCCTTTAATACGCTGCTGGCTCCGAGCCCTTCATTTTTATGAGAGCTGCTGCCTCTCCACCGTTTGACCCAGGGAGCCTCAGCGCTTTTTTCACGGACCGCTTAAGTAAAGAGACACGAGGAGCCAAAGCGATGAAGCCTCGGAGCTTGTGAATCCTGTCTGAAATGTGTCTTCATTACTCCATAAACAGGAAGGGAGATAGATGTAAGGTGAAGAGAGTTTAAGGAGGTTAATTATGCTTTTTGCTTAAGCTCCGTCTGTGTGAAATAGCATCAATATTAAATGTTACAGCTACATGTTATAACCAGAGAGGAGTCATCTGGAGGGCAAAGAGCTCTGTTCAGCGGCTCCAAACTGTAGATTAGTAAAATGTGTTTGTTTGTTGGGTTTCCTGTTTGTTAGATGTAAAAACAGCAGCTGCTCCTTGTTCACAGAGAACATGACAATCACACCTGATGAAGCAGTAAATGACATATTTATAGGCAGTGGATGCATAACTGCATGCAAGAAATTAAAACTTAGAAAAAGATTAAAGCAAAGATTCTTTCAATCATTCATTTTCTTCCTGTGCAAATAAATTCTACATTCATCCATTCATTTGCTGTATATCTAATCTACAAATATTGTTCATTCATTCATTCAGTTATACATTAGTATTGTCATGCCAACAATTCTTTCATAATTATTATAATAATTTGTCAGTAACTCATCTTTTCTGTCAGTCTAAACCAGCCTAGAGTCTTTCTTTCTTTCTTTCTTTCTTTCTTTCTTTCTTTCTTTCTTTCTTTCTTTCTTTCTTTCTTTCTTTCTTTCTTTCTTTCTTTCCTTTATTCACCCATTCAGTTTTTTCAGTTTAAAATTCACACATCAACTCATTCATTAATTCCTTCAGCACATCGTGTTGTTAATCAAATTCAATCAGTTTATTTGCTCATTTGTGTATGTGTTCATTTAGATGTCTTTTAATCACTTTTCATCACATTTTATTCATTTATTCACTTCTTTCACTCAGTTTTGTACTTAATTCATTCATTTATTCACTCATTTGTGAAATCAGTTTTCTTTCAGTTCAAATGTAGTAAAGTAATCCCTTCATTAATTGAGCTTGTAGATAATTGCCCATCTAATTCCAACATTTTAATTTATTTGCTTGTATTTTGTTTTACATGTTATAGAACAGAGTAATGTGCATCAAGTTTTATTCACTCTGTAATTTGCTCATTTATTCATTCATTCATTCATTCATCTGCTTTTTACTCGTCAATGCAGCAGGTTCCTCTTTATTTTCTGTCTTTTTTTTATTGAACCCAGAGATTTATTATCCGTGTGTGTGTGTTGGTGCTGTTTCCTGTGACTGAGAGCAAGAGGAGGGCTGGATGAGGGGATGGAATGAAAGAGGGAATGAAAGGATGAGGGGGATTTCTCCTTGGGTTTTTTTTTTTTTAGGAGAAAATCTGGCAGCTGAATCCAATGTACTCGGAGGGGGGGCTTTCACCAGCCTCGCTTCCTTTAGGCGTAGAGAGTTTGTGAGTGTAGGAGTCAGGAAACATTAGTCAGAAAGGCTTTTTCTGCTTTTAAAATGGGAGGTAATCCTTTTCACTACAATACCAGCCTCACTGAATCATCGTGTGAATCACTGAATCATCTTTCGTAATTTCCTCCTCGGCTTTGTGTCCTCTCAGTGTTGCTGCTACTCTGACACCTTGTATAACATTTTCCTCTCTGATGTGAAGCCAGGTCACTGCCGCACTGACCTTTTTTACTCCTTACTAGTGTTTTTTTGTTTTTTTTGTGCTGCTTGTTACAAAAGAACAACCTGACTCAGTGTAAGCTAGTGTAAAATAACAGCGTAATGTCCATACATTTTAAAATGATGACATAAAGGGAAAGATTTTGCTGAAAAAATATTACAAATAATATATTATAGTGGTTTTTAGAGAGGAATGAGATTATACATAATCATATGCTCATAAAAGTGACAATGTTCTTTAATTAAAATCTGAGGTAGAGAACATTTATATAGCCAGTGGATTTGCATTAAACTATTAAAAAACTTTTTATAACTTCTAGTAGTATTTTCCCCCTTTAGTCTCTGCATGCTTCTTTCTCTGAAACCCGCTGACTGCAACAACCAGCCATGAAGAAAAAGTATGCATCTTGTGGGATTGTAGTAGCAACAGACACACCATCAGGGTATTTTCATGTCAATAGTAGAGCAGCTGTTGTCAGCCGGTATATCTCCAGTATGTGCTTGAGATTCAGTAGAGTCAGTGATGTCTCCCCCCCCCAAAAAAAATGACTGGATGCCTGATAATTAGCAGCAGTCATTGTTTTTGGGTTTTTTGGCTGTCAACGTCCACCTCCTGCCAACACCTACGTTTGTAAGGCTGCTTTTAGATGCGTTCAAATAAAACATAACAAGTGCAGAGTCCTAGGGCTGCTCAATTATGGAAAAAAATCATAATCACGATTATTTGGGTCAAAATTGAAATCACGATTATTAAAATGATTTTTTTTAAACATTAGAAACATGCTGCAATTATTGGACATTTCTTGTTCATTCGGTTTAATTCATTTTCCCTCCCAGCAGCAACATTGTATCTGCCGCTTAACGCAACACACAGCAGAAAATGTGCAGAGATATTAGAACTGAGCTGGTTACCATGACAATAGTTCACACATCACTTCCTGGTTTTTAATAATTAGTCAGTAAACAGGAAACTCTGCACTTTTATTTACAGTCAACACATGTCGCCGTGTGTTTCAGCTTCGGTCAAACTAACGGAGCTGCGGCGGCTTCCTGTCTAAGCTTTTCAAAATAAAACCTTTGTTATTGAGCGCTATCTCATTATTATTAAAAATCGTTTCCCCTCAATTTTTATTAGTTTTGAGATCGTTTGGCCCCTAAATCATAATCACGATCACATTTCGATTAATTGAGCAGCCTTACAGAGTCCTCCAGCAAACATGTTAAAAATTACTTAAGTTTTGGTAGTATGGCAAGTTGACGCTATGTTGGTACGCTGGACAATCAAATACATGCATCCACTTATTCCTGGTTGTAATTGAATTGGACTGAATCAAGAAAAAATATCAAATACACATATGCTGATACCGAGATGAGGCAGATATATCTCTGATAGACTGATAAAATAGTTGAACTGATATATCGGTCGTGCTCTAAGAGTGTTTTAACACTTTCACAGCTGAGTGTGAACTACTGAAATGGCTCATCCTGTCATGATACTGATAAAATAAACTGTTTTTGTCACCTTCAAAGTGTAACTGTTAAATAATACTAATCATAGTTACGTGTCATCATCGCTGCTCTCGTCACCTTCTGTGACAGAATCAAAGAGAAAGTGTGATGATATCCGCTCCTCTTCATATTCAATTGAACATTCATCTAGATTTTTAATCGTGTACATCGCTGCTACTTGATTTAATTGGATGCCCAGTGGCCTCAGCTGATACCAAACAGCTTCATTAAAGGCACAGAGGAGTATTTTTTATTTTTATTTTAATGCTTCTCATTGTTTCTTTACAGACCTGGTGGAGTCGAAGATGGTCGGCATCCTGGACATCCTGGACGAAGAGAACCGTCTACCTCAACCCAGCGATCAGCACTTTACCGACACTGTTCACAACAAACACAAGGACCACTTCCGCCTGACTGTGAGTGACTCTGAAACACGAGAAGGACACTTGAATTTGCTCCTTTAAAGTTCACAGGATGAGATAAAGACAGAGGAAAATGATTAAAATCTGGAAAATTCAAATACGAAGATGTTTCTAAAAATAGCTTGTTACATGTTAACATAAGTCATCCTATTTAGCATTTATAAGCAGCATATGAACATTTAATAAAGCACTATAATTTAATTATAAGCATATACAGTAGAAGTGTGTATGAATGTGTTAGTCAGTTTCTCCTGTGGACAGTAATAAGTGGAGACAGCTCCATAGCAGGTAATAAATGACAACATAACAAAACAATGAAATAATATAAAACACATCTTTATAGTCATAGTCACATAACACATATACTGTACCTGTAATAACTTGAGAATATAATTAAATAATAGAAATAATACATATATTCAATTAATGTGCATGATTACTATTACTGTATTCATTTTAATTAAAACGCTCCAGACATGCTTTCAGATGCATACCCAGATATTTAAAAAAAAAACTAAAATAATTTTTGTCTGATTTTTACACAAACAAAAAGTTTACATTTAAAGTTTATAAAATGTAAACTAGAGGATTGAAGATGTTGCTTACATCACTGTAAAGTCTATCATCGACGTTTGTGCGTTGGAGGCTTCAAGTTTCCACATCACACTTGTGTAAGTTACTGCTGGACTACAATTGGCTCCAAACTCTAGTTATGATGTCAATAACTGTTGTAGGTGCAAACTTTGTAAACTTTAGTTTGAAGATGAGCACAGAGAAACTTTCCTCCTCCAGCAGATGAATGTGAAAACAAACTCTGCACTTACATCATTCTGCAGAGAGAAACTCAAACATCTCAAACTTCCCACTGAAGGAATAATAAGATGAAAACATGTTTTTGAGTGGAGGGAGACTTTAAAGGTAACACACTTCTCCTCTGCTCATGTTGAAAATCTTTATCTGTCAACAAATGTTTCAAAAAGGTGGTGTTTGTTTTATAATTATTTTATATTCAGGCCAATACAATAAGCTTCAGGAAAGAAAGAATAATTCAGACTCAGACTTATGTGGTGTAGCTGACAGTTAAATTACCCAACACTAACTCTTAATCTTCAGCTCCAGCCGAGAATGATTGACAGGAACGGGAATTAATAAAAAAAAAAAAAAAAAAACATATTCTGGAAGTCTGCTGAGTCTTAAGTGTTTTATTGTGTGTGTATATGTGTGTGTCTGTATGTGTGTGTGCATATGTGTTCATACATGTGATTGACTGTGTGTGTGTGTTTGTGTCCCTCAGGTACCCAGGAAGTCTAAGCTGGCTGTCCACAGGAACGTGAGGGATGATGAAGGATTTATTATCAGACACTTTGCAGGAGCCGTTTGCTACGAGACGGTGCGTCGACAAAACACTCTGCTCCGCTTTCCTCCAGCAGTCTCTGAAATTAATGTCCCGTTAAATGATTTATTTCCTTTTCCTTGATCACCGGACTGTAGAAAACACACCTCAGCATGTCTTTTTTAAATATGAAAACTATGTTTTATATAAATGAGATATACAATGCATGTTTTATTTGGGCTTATAGACTTTTATGTTGGTTGCTTTTGAATATTATTCTTCACCTGCGTAGTGAGCAGAGGCATAAAAACCCAGCCAACCAAAAAGTGAAGATTTCAATAAATAATAGAAAGTTTGAAATTGAAATTGTGCACTAAGGTGAAGCTGCAACAACAAAGAAGCGCAGCAGTAAATCTCTAGAGTCCTGAAAACGTGTTTTAACAGATTGATTTTAAAATTGTTCCTCTGTTAGACCAAGTTTGTGGAGAAGAACAACGACGCCCTGCACATGTCTCTGGAGTGTCTGGTCAGCGAGTCCAAGGACCGCTTCATCCGCCAACTCTTTGAAAACTCCAACAACAGCAAAGATGTGAAGCAAAAGGCGGGAAAACTCAGCTTCATCAGCGTCGGCAACAAGTTCAAGGTGAGCAGAGACATACCAGATGTTGAGTTGAAGTGTTGATGGAGCTCATCTTTCAGTTTAGATTCAGTCAGGTTTGGATCGTAGGTGTAGATTTCGGGTGTTGCTGTAAATTTCGGCCAATTCTGTAACTTTACAACACAGATGATCTAACGTTCACACCTACCTCACACACTGTGCTGAGGTGAGAAAGGAATCAGGGTTCAACTTCACTGTCTAAGCTGTCCTTTTTTAATTCATGACACAACATGTTTCTGACACTTTGCTTGTAAAGAGCCAACATGTTGTAAGAACCAGTTCAAGAGTCAGGAGCCTGAATGAACATTTAAACATGTTTTTTTTTCTTGCTGTAATCATTCCTCCTGTTCATACTGACCATTAGAAGATCCCTGTATTTAAAATGTAAGTGATGGAGGACAAAATCCACAGTCCTCCTTCTGGGTTAGAAATAAAATTTATTTAAAAGTTGATCTGACGCTAATATGAAGCTTCAGTCGTCCAAATGAGTCAAATCAAATAGATATCTTTCAACATTACAGTCTTTTTAGTGCCAGAGTCCCTCTTTTTGTTACTATACTTCCACCACAGCTCAACAGGGAAACACCAAGAGGGAATATGTTGCTAAAAAAGACTGCACATGTGTCAGATATCCACTTGATATGACTAACTCAGACTGCTGAAGCCTCATATAAGCTTCACATTAACTAAAAGCAATGCATTTTTGCAACAAATGTGGATTTTGGCCCATCACTTCAATGCAAGGGCATTTGAAAGGGAATCTTTTAATTGTCAGTATGTATGGGAGGGATGATTACAGTGAGAAAAAAACATTGAGCACTTGGCTTTTGTTTTAAGACATACTTGAAAAATTGTAATCTTGTCCTTTTAAGGTTCAGTGATGCCCATTTAACATTACCCAAACAGTTAGATGGGTTATTGTTCCAATATGCTTAATTTAATGCAGCTTCAGCACAAGATGCTCTAAACCACAGTAAAGTCTAAACCTTCACTACTTCTTGCTACAAAGAAGTCATCTCGGGTCTGTGTGTGTATCTCAGGAGAGAGGCGTTGAAATGTAAATTATGTGGTTTTATAAAAGTCAGCAGTACAAAAGAGTAAAACTATCAAGTGTGAAAAACAAAAAGTTTTCCTTGTCTAAGTGACAAAGTTATAACAAAAGGGGAAAATAACACACAGCAGCAGTGACTCTTGTTGCAGTAAAACAAAACAAAAACTCAACTTTGTGTATGGAGGGAAATGTTGGAAGTTTCCACATCAATTACATCACAAAATACATTAAACCAACAGGAAATGTAATCTATAGAAACTTCTTAGTCAAGGTTGTTCAACTGATTGACACAAATGCTCCAATATATATATATATTTTTTAAACCTCTTGAACATTGAAACGCTTGAGTAAAGATATGATGCATTGCAACATATTCAACTTAGGAGTAATGTTAATGTAGATTCAATACTTCTTGATTTGGTACTTTATCTTTTAGAAATAACTTTATACTTCATGGTGGATTGAAGGCACCCATCTGCTCTCCTGAGGTCCTATTATCTTCTGTTCATGTGTTTTGTGTAAGCATGCAAGAAAAACAAAACCAACCTGCTCTCACTAAAACTACAATGAATACACCTACTTATCACGGTGTCACAGCGAATGTGACGGGTTGGAAACGCTACAGTACATGCAGCACTTTTAACAAGCTGGTCTGATTTTGGATATTTTGCTCAGTGTACGTTTGATAGACTTCAAGTCAAAATCAAGCTGTCAGTTCTCACAGTCACTTTAATAAAGGTTGCTGTAGTGCATCTGAAAGGAATTTTTAGGATTGAGAATCCAATATTTTAACAGATTAAGAGAAATAATCATGTAATTTATTGTTATCACACTTTTCCAGACTCTAAAATACTGATATCAGTCTCAAAATCCAGTATCTGTTGGCTCAAATTCCATCTTATGTGAACACAAATACACAAATGCACATGCACAACGCTTTAAAAAAAACATCGGCACAGCAGGTGCGCTTTTCTTTTGTGAAATTTCCAGCGTTCACTTAGACACCAGAGAAACCAGCTTCTTTGTTGTCATCTGTAGTTATGATGGGAGGCTTTTACTCTGTGACTCATCCAGCTCAGCATCTCACCTTGATGTGTGCTCTAATGTGTCACCTAACCAAAGGCAAGGTGAGCCAAAATCACTGTGCTTGGCTTCATTCAGTCATCTCTTAGAAAATAAAAAACAAAACAACATTTATATTATAGTATAGATGTATAAAATCACATAACCTGAGAGAATGATGGCCGGGTCTTCTTATCAGAGTCGGTGCCAGAGAGCAGCGTGATGTACAGTACAGGCAGAGAGGAAATATTTTATGGGATTCACAGGAACATCGGTGTCTTTGATGTACAAACACTTGATCCTTTCATGCGTACGGAAATGTGATTTATATGCGCGACGCATCGCTGATCTTTGCTGGAACTGTACGGACGCTGCCTATCACTGAAGTGTTAGATCCTGCTCCCAGAGCTGCAGAACCACAATGATTCTCCATTCATGAAAACACAGTAGAAAGGGCATTTTAATACCCCCCCTTCCCCTCCATATTTTTTTTTATCTGTGAGGTGTGCTTGTACAAGTGTTTCAAGTCAGATTTAGAAAACTCTCTTAGCTTAGCTGCAACATCAGCTGACACTTCAAACCGTAGACTGTATAAAAGAAATGGACATAACATCCATGACGTCACCCATTGGTTTGTGGACTTCTGCTCAGAAGCCAGTAGTTTCAAATCTGGGCAGCGCCATCTTGAAAACTTCAGGTGCCTGCTGGGAAAAATAAAAATACGGATTTTACTTATATGGGCATGAGGCGGGGCCATGGGCAGAGCGGGGGAGGTTGCGATAGATTGAGAGGGCTGGATCACGAGGACATAGGGCAATCAACCTGTCAATCAGGACGTAGCCACGCCCTAATGCATACCCTGCTTTATCGTCAAATATAAAATCAGGGAGGCCAAAATTTCACAAATGAACATCATACTGCATTGAAGAAGGCTTGAAACTAGCGATTGAGAGCATAAACACATTTTGAAAATGTTTACTGAGGTTAGAAATCAAGTGAGAAGTTGGTGAATTCTCCATTGACTTGTATAGAGAAGGAAGTCCTTTTGACACCAAACGGTCGCCCCCTAGTGGCCTTTTGCTAGAATGCAGTTCTAAGTTACTTCCGGGTTGGCCTCATTTCAGAGGACCGGAACTCCCCGCCTGGTCCGAAATAGCAACGTTTCCTTTAAATAACAGTTTCAAGAAGTATCAATGGATTTCCTTTCGATGTATGAGGATCTGTCTGTCTGTATGTCCACATCTTAAATGCTGTCAACTTCTTTTCATCAGCTGCTTTAAAGGTCCACATTTCACAGCCACTCAAGGCTACTGGCCAGAAGAGACTCTTGAGGAGGCGTCTCTTGGTGCCAGTGCTTACAGATCTATCTGTCCATATCATCCAAAGCTTGGTAGTGCTGCTTGTGCATGACATTAATATCCTTCGCCTTATTTCTTTGCTGCATTTGTTTGTGTCATTCACCTCTGCACCAACATACGTAAAGGAGGACACTTGTTCGATCTTGTCATTTCTGATGCTGGTCTTTTTGACGTTAATCAACAGTCCAAACTCAGTCTCAGAAACTTTTGCAACACTGCTGAGTAGTGCTTGTAGATCTTCGTCTGTTGTGGTGAATATGGCGGTATCATCTGCATATCTCAAGTTACTGATGTAGATATTCAGTTTACTGTATTACAACGCACACTGGATACCTATGAGATCAAATTATTCCCAATATTTATTGTCAAACACACTTGAAACTGATAAAAAAAGTGATTATAAGACATCAAACTTAGAGTAAAGTCTGTCTGTTAAATGTTTTAAAAGTGAATTCTTCTTTTGAGTGGATAAAGCTTTTTCTCGGGGTGGATTTGGACTTAGATGCCGACCAGATTGAGTTCTTATTACCTGTGAGCTCTGTTACCTGTAGTGTTTTTCTAAAGCCTCTTAATCCCTTAGTTTCTCCTCCTCCTCTGCCCCGAGTCCCCTCTCTCTAGCTCGAGCTATGATTAAGGTTCAAAAGGTGTAGTGCAGGATCCAAACAGGTAGACAGGAGCAGTGCTTTGGGCATGGGGGGGGGGGGGTGGGGGGCAGGGGCAGGGGTGAAAATGAGCAGTGATAAATCTGAGCCGGTCGAAGTGACGGGGGACGCTGCCTTCTGGCAGGAGCAACTGTGGGAAATTGGGCACCGTGTATGGGCTTGTAGGTTTTTATTATAACCCAAAATTCATTTAATGCACCATGAAGTTTCCTGATGTATGAAAATAATCATTACAGGGATATTTCCACTTCGGATGGTGGAGAATCATATATATTTTGATTTATTCTCTAAAATCTCAGCTTTAGTGATAACTGAGCCAGCAGTAAGTCTTACGAGCTGCTGCAAATGCTTTGAACTTTTGAATGTTTTGCCTCTCAGTCTTCATATAGTCCGCCTTATCTTCATTCTTGGAAGTAGTTTGGGCCGTATGGAACCTGAAAGGAAGACCGCAGGAAGTAGTCAGAGCCGCAAAAGTCCAGCAGCATTGCATATATTTTTAGGGGGAAAATAACACTTGATATATCGCATGTATTCACTGTATAAGTTGTTTTAAATAAAATCTATAAATCTTAACTGCTATAGCAAAGAAAATCTCACAAAAGACGATAAAAATAGCACTCGCTCTTTTACTGTAGCTCTCCGCAATCGAGAAACTGATAAATCCCCCCAGATCAATTCCTGCTGAACTCCTTTCTTCAAGAGTTTGACTTTCACTTTCAAGAAAAAAAAATCTCCAGTATATCTCAGACATTTGTGTAATTTTTCAACACCCTTAACTCCAGCGATCTTGACAAGGTGATCCAGCAGCTTAAATCTTCCCCCCTGTTCTCTTCACCCTATTCTCACAAAACTGTTTTAATGTGTCTTTCACTGTTTTATCTGATGAGTTTCTGCATATCATTAACTTTATAAAAGCAGCCTTAAAAAAAAAGAAGCTTTTCTCTCAGGCTTTTGGTTGTAAGTGTGTGTGTGCTTTTGTGTGAGTGCTATAGTAGAAATAGGACAGGGGGGAACTGTATTTGTGTTGTATATTATTTGCTTGTATGTTTGGTTGAAGTGTACAAGTATCAACCCCCCCCCCCCCTGCCAAAAAAAAAAAAAAAAAAATACATATGTTTAAACCTTTACCTGCTCATTTATTGGTCATTACTTATTGTGTTGATGCTAATAGCCGTGCTGTGTCTTCAATACAGTACTGTCACTATTTGATCACCTCTTATTGATCACCCTAACCCTTTCCTTCTATTATCTAAACAGCTTAGCACACATTAATTTACATGTACATACATTTACATTCTCATAATTCAAATGCTTGTCATGCCCACAGCCACCAAGCTTACATAATGTATCACGCTACCAGTAATGAGTCCAAGGGACGAACAAAAAGTTGAAGTCCACTTTAGTTGGAAAATTAATGATTCATCAATAATGAAAGAGTTCGAGGGAATGAGAAAATTTGAGCCGAGCACTCTTTTTGTGTCTAGTTTGTCGTTCTGCTTTCAGTTTCGGAATAATTTATGATGTGAACAGAAATGATAGTGAAAACACTTTATGGAGAGAAAAATTAAAAATGCAGAATGTAATGTACAAAGTCATAAACGCTTATCTGAAACGCCTCCCAAGTGGGCCTCAAATTTAAAACAAATGCTTTGAATTAAAAGGTTTTTTTTTTGGGGGGGGGGGGGTTCGTCACTGTACTCTCATTTCTTTGAACCGCCGTTGAACATGTTGATAATGCAAATTTTTAAAAAAATGTTTGGCTTATCAGAAACTCTGCCTGCTGCTATTCCAAGCAACTCACAACACATATAAAGACTTAATCCTGCTTGACCCATGACAGTCTGCAACATAAGAGGATTCTTGCTAATGCATACGAAATTGAAAGTCTTTTTTAATAAAAGCTTATCAAGGACAAAATGCAGTTTTTTTTCTCCTCACTGAAAGCTCACTTGTCCACCTCAGCAGCATCTTCAGCTATAGAGTTTAAGGCCCAGAATAATTGTTCCCACATGTTCCAGACAGTAATACAATACTTCATTAAATATGTATCAAAATATATACCTGTCAATGCAAGGAGGAGTATAATATACACTGTGTTTGGCTTTTGGTTGCCAGAGATCAGGAGATTTTGACCTTGATTTAAATCATGCATGTGCTTGACTTCGTGTCAGGCTGCAGCGAAAGCAGGCTGCAGCAAGGAGCAAATGTTAATTGTTTATTCATTTAAAATATGTGAGATTATGTCTGGTAGCGTATTCCACTGGTGTTCATGGTCAGAGAAAAGACTCTTTGAGGTATGAGTTTATATTCTGGGGCTCTACTGGAGTATTTCTGCATGATTTACAGTTAAAAACAATTATATTATATTGGATCTTTATGCAGCCACTCAGTTCAGCCTCTGTCTGAAACAGGCTGTTTTAGCTCCTGTCTCTCTTTAATCCTTCCTCTGGTCTGATTGTCCAACTTCAGGAAGCTTCTTCCTTCTCTGGAGGCTACGTAAACAAACTATAGTAGCAGGATTTCACTTCTTTCACTTCTTTTTTGCTCCAAATGTAAGCATCTCAAATACATCAGTACATGTTGGAGCCCAAATCGGATGTGAAATATGAGAGTGGACAGCGTGAAAAACCCCAGCAAGGATTACAGAACGGACAGCTGTCGAAAAGCATGAAATTATGAAAGTTAAAAAAACAATTAAAAAAACCTTTGAAAAGCTGAAACCTGGGATTACATACATTTATATGACAGTTTGAACTTTTGACCACATTTAACACCCAACATCATAACAGTCCAGTTTTCCTTTTCACATCCATTTTTAAGCAAAAATGCATTTTAATGTATGTTGATAGATCACATCTGTTGTAATTGTTCATAAAATAAACAAAAAACTGAAAAATAATCTGCATCATCATAGTGATACATTAGGATCAGACCTCTTGAAAGTTTTCTGCCAGCTATTTCTGCCTGTAACTTAGCACCAAAGGTTGTGTTTTTAACCTAATGTTTGTGTGGATGTGACTTACTTAAATATGTGGACATGTGCTCCCAATGAGAAATGTACAGTAGCTTTTGTCAGGATCAGGATCACAGTTTTTTTTTTTTAATCTGTATTTATTATCGACAGCCATATAAACCAAAAGTGAAGAGAGAAAACAGAAAATAGGATTTTTGATATGACATGAAAATAAAACTAAAGAACTAACTATTAACCAAAAAAATGTGCTTCTTATTCTCAGCCCATTCAGATTCACATAGACTCCAATCTGTATTCATTTGATCACACAGACTGTTAAACAAAACGTTTTCTTCCTCTTCTTTTCTCTGCAGACTCAGCTGAATATTCTTCTGGAGAAGCTCCGCAGTACGGTCAGTATGTTTTATTTTTCTTCTACTTTAACTCAGTGATGATGTGATGTTACAGGCCCCACAGCTAAAGTAAAGATCTGCCTTCCTGTGATACAGATCTGCACATCAACAATCCACCTGCACTTTTTCTTTTACTTCCCACGAGAAACACACAGAGCGTGGATGTCATGAATTTCTAATATATATTCTTTGGCTTCTGCTGTCAGTATAATAATTTCTGTTTCTCTACACCTCTCTTCCTGCCTCTCTTTTCTCTCTCTCTCTCTCTCGCTGTCTTGCTCTTTCACTCCTCCAGGGCTCCAGTTTCATCCGCTGCATTAAGCCCAACCTGAAGATGATCAGCCACCAGTTTGAAGGAGCTCAGATTCTCTCCCAGCTGCAGTGCTCAGGTCAGTAATATCATCTCATATGAACGCTGCTTCATTTAACTCTTCTTTAATCCTTCCTTACTTCCGCCTGTCCTTCCTCCCTCCTTCTCTCTTTCTTTCCTTCCTCTCTCTTTCCTCCCTTCCTGCTTTCCTTCCTCCATCCCCCTTCTTTCCTTTCCTCCCTTACTTCCTCCCTCCTTTCCTTCCTTCCTTCCTTCCTCCCTTCCATCCTTCCTTCCTCCTCCCTTCCATCCTTCCTTCCTCCTCCCTTCCTTCCTCCTTTGCTTCCTTCTTTCCTCCCTTCCTGCTTTCCTTCCTTCCTGCTTTCCTTCCTCCTTCCTCCCTTCCTTCTTTCCTCTGCCATTCCTTCCTCTGTCCTATCTTCCTTCCTCCCTTCTTTCCTCCCTTCTTCCTTCTTTCCTTTCCTCCCTTTCCTCCTTCCTTCCTTCTTCCTTCCTCCCTCCCTCCCTCCTTTCCTTCCTTCTTCCTCCCTTCCATCCTTCCTTCTTCCTCCCTCCCTTCCATCCTTCCTTCTTCCTCCCTTCCATCCTTGACTCGAGGACAACAGGAGGATTAATTTGTGGAGTATCAGTCAGCACCATCAGACCTACAGTACTTCGGAAGCTCATTACTGCTAATTGTAGATGAAAATTAGATTTACTGTAAATTACAGCTGCAACAATTTGTTGATTAATTGATTAGTCGCCATTTATTCAATTAATTTCCAACAATTTTGATAATCTATAAATCATTTTGAGTCATTTTTAAAGAAGAAAATGTCCAAATTCGCTGATTTTTAAGCTTGTCAAATGCAAATATTTCGTAGTTTCTTCGGTTTATGATGACAAACTGAATATCGTTGTGTTGTGGACAAAATAAGGCATTTGAGGACGTTACCTTGGGCTTTAGGAAACAGTGATTGACATTTCCACTTCATTTTATGGACCAAACAACTTATTGATTAATGGAGAAAGTAATCAACAGACAGATTAATCAATTATTTAAATGCCTTTAGCTGGAGCCCTACTGTGAATGTCAATAAATTAATACGTAACTGAAGGCCTTATTATCCTGACTGGTTTCTGTCATTCTGGAAAATGGTCTATAGGTCTCTCCTTTTACATGATACTCTGGATTTCTTGACATTATTTTACAAACAAAACTGTGGAACAATCCCAAATCATAAAACATGTATTCTTAATGTATTCTCTGTTATTTGTATTCTTGTATATTTGTTACAGGCGCTGAGATTTTGTAGTTGTCTTGTAAAGCATATCCTCTCACCAGTTTTATGTCTTTGAATGGTGATATTGAAGTATTTAAACATATTTTATAGTGCTGAGCTGAGGTTATTATTTGTAAAACGTTGAACTTGACTTCTTTCATCTTTTAAAATCTTTCCCTTCAGTTCGTTTTACACATGTTGCCAGTTTTCTTCTCCCTTGAGCTTAAATAAACTGTTATTAAGAAAAAAACACAAAGAGCAAGGCAAGCAATCTGCTTCAATGTCAAGGTGGTGAAACCCGCCCCCCAAAAAACACAAACTGTAACTAAAAATATAAAGAAACCTCTTTAATAAACAGAATGATAAAGAACCAAGGGCAAACAGGACTAAACACATCAGTGCCTCACCATCCAAAATATCTTAAAAAATATACTGTACACTACAGTTCAATGAAAATACCTGCAGTAATAAAAACAAATGGTTTGAACTTTTTGAAATATCCAAAGCAGTAAGATTTAAGCAGTTATGGATCATTATAAAGTTTTAATTACAGAATTGTCCTTCGCTACACTGAGTTTACACATCACATCAATAAAACAATAAAAACTCCTCTAGAATAAACCAAAAATCATCCCTAAGGCTGGACTTCTGTAATTCACCTGTGAAAAAAACACACACATTTATTTTTTACTTGAAAACTTTGCACCTCAGGGATGCAGTATGTGTGTTTCCATTTAACAGATTTGCAAAGTTGAGATACATTTTGGCACAGACATCATACACATATTATAATTCAGCTGGACCAACACTTTACATCCTGTTAAATATAAACTTAATCAATCCACACTGGAATCTAAGAAAAATATGCTTCTTTGAACCCTCCTGTTGTCCTCGAGTGAAGGAAGGACGGAAAGGAGGAAGAAGGAAGGAATGAAAGGAAGAAGGAAGGAAAGGAGAGAGGGAGGATGGAGGAAAGAAAGAAGGATGGAAGGAAGGAAGGTAGGAGGGAAGAAAGAAGGAAGGAATGAAGGAAGGATGGTAGGTAGGAGGGAGGAAAGGGAAGGAAGGAAGGAGGGAGGGAGAAAGGAGAGGACGAAGAGAGGAAGGAAGGGAGGAAGGTAGGGGGAGGAAAGAAAGGAAGGAAGGATGGATGGGAGGAAGAAAGAAGGAAGGACAGAAGGAAGGAAGGAAAGAAAGAAGGAAGAAAGGTAGGAAAGAAGGAACAGTCAAAACAGACGGGGTCAGTTTGACCCGGGAGGACGACAGGAAGGTTAATATCCAATCTCTGACTTCTTCTGTAGTGAAAATGACCCATTAAATGTTGTTTCAGCTACATCTGTGCCTGTGTGTAAAACAGATGTGTTGAGAAACAAACACATCATGTATGAAAGATGCCACTAAATGTATTGATCATTGCCGGCTTCTGCAATCAACAAATTACAATCGATCACAATTACAATCAGCTAATTACAATCAGAGTGATCAAATCAATGAAGAAGAAAGGCTTTTTGTATTTCGTTCATTTGACACTTGATTAGGATCCGATCAATACTGGGGTTTTTTGGGATGGTGCTGATACCGATATTAGGGAGATTCTGATATCAATAATCTTACAATTTTTGCAATGATCCCCTAAATGATGATGTTTTACAATGTAAGAATAAACTTAATTGTTAAAAATGACATCAGAGCACTGACACAATAAACATCACTGGTATTTTAATAATGATAAATGACTATAACTAAATAACTAACTTCATATATGTTAACCTTGAATTAAGAAAAAGGATCAAATGTACATAAAATGCTGTCTATGTAACTTTAATGAAAATATCAGCATGTATTGGACGACATATACGCTGGTAGTAATATATCTGTAATAGATCAATATCAGCATGGTTCAACATGGTTTTTATATCCCAGGAATCTCAACAATCTCCTCTCTCCAATCATATATGGAGATTTGAGCTGTATTGAAAGCTTCTGTACATGAAGATGAAATATTACACATTTTTAGGGTGTTTTTTTCCACCACAGAAGAAGTCTCCTACAGAATGAATGGTACTTCTCACATGCATTTCTTATATATTTCTATATATCTATCTATATATGAGTGAACATAGCGAGAGTTCAGAGGGTTAATGGATGGCTGCCACATCTCGGGGGGGAAAATAAATTCACCATGTTGCCAGTTAATGAAGACCAGAGCTTATACATTAAAGAGACTATATTTGTACATACTGATAATTGAAATAGAAAAGGTATTGAGCTGCTGTATATTTGATATTTCACTAGGAAATTGTCAAATAAAGGAACATATTATGTTTATTAGAAGTGCTATAAACATCCTTGTTGATAAGTGATTCATTGCTCCATACATTTTACTAAAAATAAAGCTGCCTATACGTCTTCATATTTTAGTTGAAGCTTCCCTTTTCACATTTCTAGGCCTAAAAAGCAGTAAAATGTATAAATCTACCAATAAAGAATCCCTCAATATTTTTTTTAAGCTTAACCAGATAACATATTTTCCAATCAGATTAATCCTATTTCCTGTGCTCTGCGTTGTAGAACTAGCTTTTCTGTCTCACTATCTTTTTTTTTTTTATGACTGTGAGACCATATCGTCTTTTAACTTTTCCTCCTCCACAAACCAAAAAAAAAAAAAAAAATTAAAAAGCCTTCGACACTCCCCTCCCCTCCTCTCCCCTCCCTCCTCCCTCCTCACTCCTCCCTTCCCTCTTCCTTTCTCCTCCCCTCCCTCTTCCTCTCCCCTGCCTTCAGGTCTGGAAGAAAAGAAATGATGAGCTGGGATTTAATATCCTCAGAGTTTCTGATTTCGCTTTCATCCACACAAACTCAACGATGCCCTGTTAAGATATTGCAACCTGGCGAGCTCTTTATCACTTTTATTGGACTGAGGAATGGTGATAGTTTGGAGCACACAGGATGGAGGCTTCTGTGTTGGTTAAATCCAAAAGTATATGTTCAGCAACCAAAAAGTCCTAATCTGATTGATTACACGCACAAAGAAATCTGTGATAATAAAGGGATAGTACGTGATCTAAGGTGGAGAATATATTACATGGTCTGTATGTAAAGAGCACTTTAAACACATGCTCTGCATCTGTCTGAGGGTTATTTTCTTTCTTTCTTTCTTTCTTTCTTTCTTTCTTTCTTTCTTTCTTTCTTTCTTTCTTTCTTTCCTTTCCTTTCCTCCCTTCCTCCCTCCCTCCCTGCTACCTTCCTTCCTTCCTTCCATCCTTCCTTCCTTCCTCCATTTCTCCCTCCCTGCTACCTTCCTTCCTTCCTTCTTCCTTCCTTCCTTCCTTCCTTCCTTCCTTCCTTCCTTCCTCCCTCCTTTCCTTCCTTCCTCCCTCCCTTCCTCCTTACTCATTTCCTTCCTTCCTTCCTTCCTTCCTCCCTCATCCCTTCCTCCTGTCCTTCCTTGACCTGAGGACAACAGGAGGGTTAACTGACTAGATATCAGCCAAACAATTTTTTTTTTTAGAAAACATAACTTGAACATCTTAAGAAATGTTGATGATTTTGATGAATCATTTATCAGAAATATCTTCTCTAGTGCAAGACTTTGCTGCTTTTCTTAGCTTTTTATCATTTTAAACTGAATATATGTGTGTTTTGGACCGTTGCTCAGATAAAATAAGCAATATGAAGACTGACTAAAGTGATAATTTAATATTCAAAAACATAACCTAGAGTTCAGTTGATAATGGAAATTACTGTATGGTAACGCTGTATTGTGCAGGCCCTTTAATTTTCAACCCTGTAGCCTTTGAATCATGTTCATATTCAACTAAATTGCAACAGTAAAAACGTTCTGCTAGAAACGTAAAGCTGCTGAATGAAGTTTTCTCTCAACATAATGAGAAAATGTTGATGAACTTGTTTGGCATGTGAACGTATGAGTTAAATGTTTACAGACAATGTACCTAGTGTTTTTTTCTACTCTACAAAAATATCCAATGCTGCAGCAAAATATCTGCACAATATCTAGACACTACAACTTTTTTATGGTTGTGTTTAGACTCTGGCAGCACTTAGTAAAAGTTAGATAAAGATCATGGTTTTGGGTCTAAAGTGGACCTAGAGTATTATGCTCATCTCCAGCTCTATATTTTTATTCTGGGACTCCACTAGAGTGGCTTTGCGTGATTCACAGTTCAAAAAACCTTCATGCAGCCCATCAATTTAGCTTCTGTCTCTAACAGGCAGCCTGAGCTCGTGTCTCAGCATTGTTAAACTTTTAATGGGTATATTTAGACTCTGACAGCACTTGGATGAGGTTAGAGGAAGACTCTGGTTTTGGTTTATAAGGGGACCTATTATGCTCATTTGCAGCTTTATATTTTTATTCTGGGACTCCACTAGAGTCACTTTAGATGATCCACAGTTCAAAAAAAAAATCCTTATTTATTTTATACGTGCCCTTTGTGCATCCTCTCAGTTCAGCCTCTGTCTCTAACAGGCAGTCTGAGCTGCTGTCTCAGCATTATTCAGCTTTTAATGGTTATATTGAGGCTCTGACAGCACTAGGATGAGGTTAGGGAAAGTTGTCTTGGTTTAATACAGAAAAGAGTCTGCAGTGATTTAATGCATTATGTGTTTATTAACATTCAAGCCACACCGCCATTTTTCACTAAATTTAACCTAAACGTTCTAACTTTAGAGCAATATATAAATGTAGCTTCATTTATTCAACATAATATTACCTGTCATTATAATTCTGGCAGTGATTAACATTTGTCAGTGCAACATAACTGGTAATAACAGTAACGTTATATGTGAACATAGGTTTCTAGCAGACACTGTACTAATTTCCTGGAAATTGTCTTTTATTTGCAGGTATTTATAACAGGCAATTTCAAAGGCATCTTACTGAAAGGGTGGAAATTATATGAATAAAAAAGAAGCTAGTTTACCCTGTAATTGAGAGTTCATCTTGTGCTTGAATACCTTTTAATTTGGGATCTTGGAAAACCAGGTTTTTCACAGATTTTACTTTTAAATATTTTGGTCTACATGGCAGATTTTTTGATTTCTTTCAAAAAAAAAAAAGGCAAATAACTACTGTTGAAATTCACAATTCACAATTCACTGAAACCAGGGTTAGTTGATGAAAATGTACTGTATATCTGCTTTGTATGTCTAATATGGTTTTACTTTTTTAATTAATTCCTTTAGTGCTAAATTCACGTACGTTGTGTTATTGCCTATGTAATTGATTATCCTATTCTAATTGAAATTATTTTGATATTTGTCTATATTTGATAAATGTTTGTAGCATGGAAAGGGACTATAAATTGCATCTCGTCGTATATTTTAGCTCAAACCTTGAACATATTGGCACTAAAGAAAACACAGTACCCAGGCGCAGGTTTACAGAGTATTTTGGCTTCACGTCAATCTCTTATCTGGATCAATTTTGTCCTCAATTTGGAAACTTCAACAAAGTACACAACTAAAAGAACAAAAAACACACAAAACAAGTTTTCCATTATACTGTTAAACACATCAGATTAAATGTGGATCGATTGTCTCATCAGAAAAGCCCTGAGATCATTCCTGTTAGCAGAGATCACAGGCAGGCTTATAAAGCTTAAGTAAATCAGTGACACACTGAAGCCGTGTAATACCTTGTAAATAGAAATAGGACTTAATGACCAGTGAATGGTTTTACAGGGAGCCATTGGAGAGAGACTAACACTGGGATAAAAAAAAGGTCAGGCACTCTGGTTCTCTTGAATAAGTTGAATATTTCTAATAGGTGCCTGCAGGTTAGTGATAAAAGAGTGGAGCCTCCAAGGTGAACAACACACTTTTTGGAAATTGCATCGTAGACGGGTGGAAGATCTCAATTATGGATGACACTAAGATTATAGATATATATATTTTATCTGTATCCTTTGGGAAACTTTACAGCAGTTGCAATAGGAAGTGTGATGTGAGTTATGTACAGCTTGGGGCCCACAATTAGCTTTATCTGGATACACAAAGGAGAAGTTGTATTATCACGGGTGTAAAGCTGAGAGAGATGAGGTGCTCAGTGGCATAGAAAACTTTCCTACTATCTGTCCCTACAGAAATATCATATATATTTATTACCATGCCTGTACTCTATGAATGGTTTGGGATACACTAGGATTAATTGGATGATATTGTTTGCTTGACGTCAAACATAAAGCAAAATATATTATCTTTGTTTTCTTCATATACATTTGGCTGCTGGATTGTTTTTTTTTTTAGGTTTATCTGCTACAATTGTCTATAGCGCTGACAGTGCAGATAGCTAGCTAAAAGCAGTTAACCTCATGTGTATCTGTATTAAAGCACAAAATTGGATTTCAAAACTTACAAGAAACTTTAAGACTCATTTTCACCCAGTCTCTAACGTGAATGATACAGGACAGTTCTCCAAGTGCAACCCCAACCCTGTCTCCTACAAATTACATTCATAAATATACATATATACAACTAAATTGTTTTCTCACAAAGTTGCATTCACAAAAATAATTGCTGGCTGGATTATGCTCCCAGGAAACCTTTTTCGAAGTAATTGAATCTACATTTATATATCGATCTGAGGTCAGAGTGGGTTAGGGTGACTGGCGGCAGTACAATATGTACGTGACACCAGCGACGCAGGTTCACATACTGGGTCAAAGTATTATCTAACTTTAACTAATGCTGCCAGAGTCTAAACACAACTACCAAAAAAAAATCATATTGATCTAGTTTGTATTAGTGGACATTTTATTGCAAGATCAGATATTTTAGTAAAGGGAAAAAAACTATACTACTTATTCATACAGTGCCGATAAAAAAAAGGATTCATCCCCTTGTATGTTTTCCCCTTTAATTGCTTTTATAAATGGAATCATGGTCAATATAATTTACAAAAAAAACTCCTCAAAGTTAAAGTGAAAACACATTTTTACAAAGTAATGTCAATGAATAAAAAAAACAAAACATATATATGATGTGAAATAAGTGATTCTTGTAAAAAAAAAAAAAAAAGGGGGGGGGGGGGGTGACTTTTTTAGCACTGTATGTTCAATATCAATATTTTTGCAGCTTGCCAAATAACCCTAACCCTAACGTGTGTGTCAAAGTTAACATAGGCTATTAGCATAAGGTTAATATTAATATGTGAACATGCTTTAAGTCTTTCTTAAGTCAGATTCCAGATACAATAGTTGTATTTAGGAATAACCCTAACATTCTGTGACTTAAATGATTAGATTTTTCTGTGAAAGTGATTTATGTTGTGGATCAGATTGACAAAATAACATAAGAAAACACTTGAGATCTGAAATAACTGAAACACAGTTGTAAACTCTGCTGAAAGAATGCCTCATTTACACAAAAAGCCAATTAACAGCATCTCTCTCATCTCTCTGCTATTAAAAAAGTGTGAAAATATGTATTATAGCAAAATTAGATGACTATCAATACCTCACAGATGCCAAATCATTCACCTTTACTGGGGGAGGTGGGGGGTCTACTTTAAATAAACTAATTAATGTAATGTGTCAAAAGGAGCAGTCTGGAAAGTGGTGAAAACATAAACACAGACAGACTGCACTGACAAAGAGGAACAGCGGTCATAAAGTTGAATGAAGTGCACAAACAAGGCTGCTAATTAGCATGCAACACAATATGACTCACTCACTTTAAGCTCATTTATCATTTCAAAAGTTTTGATACTCGTGTCAATACAGTACCTGAACTTGTGTTCCGATATGAATAATCCCTTTTTTGTACATCAGAGGGATATACTTTTAACCTTGAGTTTATTTCGTGATGTCTGTGATTGTCTCTGATCCTCCGTGAGCTTGCTTGTTTTAAGTCTTCGTTCTTTTGTAATGCCTGCTTATGTTTTTTTTTTCTCTCTGTTGTACTTTTCTCACAAAATAGATTGTGATCTGAATGAGACGACTCTGCTGATTAAAGGTTATAGATTAGATTTGGTGCAGACGTTCATCTTTCCCGCAGCAGGAATTTTAATCATAATTGGCGATCCTCTTCTGACTTTAGACACTTCTTAAAAAGTCAAATTTTTCATTTCACAAAAGCAGCCAAATGTTAAATGATGTCTAAGAAGAACTCTGCCTAAAATTGGCAATATTTTTAACAAAATCAGGAACTATCAGATGAAAGAGTGACTCAAAGAAAAAGTAAAGATCTTTACTGACAGTATTCGAGTTCCGGTCCTCTGAAATGAAGCCAACGTGGAAGTAACTTAGAACTGCATTCTATCAAAAGGCCACCAGGGGGCGACCGTTTTGGTGTCAAAAGGACTTCCGTCTCTTTACAAGTCAATAGAGAATTCACCAACTTCTCACTTGATTTCTAACCTCAGTAAACGTTTTCAAAATGTGTTTATGGTCTCAATCGCTAGTTTAAAGCCTTCTTCAATGCAGTATGATGTTCATTTGTGAAATTTTGGCCTCCCTGATTTTATATTTGACGATAAAGCAGGGTATGCATTAGGGCGTGGCTACGTCGTGATTGACAGGTTGATTGCCCAATGTCCTCGAGATCCAGCCCTCGCAACCATAGCAACCTCTCCCGCTCTGCCCATAACCCCGCCTCATGCCCATATAAGTAGAATCTGTGTTTTTACGTCCATTTCTTTTATACAGTCTATGTTTAATACCCATACAAGGGGGCTGACTATCTGGCAAGTGTAGGAACTATGTATATATATAGATATTTATTTATGTATTATAGATAGGACACATGCACAATGCACTTTTGTTCTTGTCATTTATTCTCTACTTTTGTTACTTTTACTATTTTAAATCCCTTTCTGCACTGTCATGGAGCTGAAACCTAAGACTTTTCCTGTCTTACATTTGTGTAATGAGATGTAAAAATAGAAATAGAAAGAAACTTGAAACTTAAATTGTGCCTGTCTGTACTTTTTATAGGTATGGTGTCAGTGCTGGACTTGATGCAGGGCGGCTTCCCCTCCAGAGCTCCCTTCCATGAACTCTACAACATGTATGAGAAGTACATGCCTCCCAAACTCACTCGCCTGGACCCGCGCCTCTTCTGCAAGGTCAGTGCTTGCAGTCTGAGCACAGGCCTCCCGAAAAAACCTATTTATCATTTTAATACAACTTCATTTCATTGTTTATTGATGACCTGCATGTTTCTGTTTTGCAGGCTTTATTTAAAGCTCTGGGACTAAATGAGAATGACTACAAGTTCGGCCTGACAAGAGTTTTTTTCCGGCCCGGGAAGGTGAGACTTTCTGAAAGCCTACTCTATATTCCCCCCTCATCACTAGCTAATATAGGCATTGTTCCCCCTAAAGAAAGACAATACATTCAGGGGGAAAGCGCATTAGTCATGTTGGCTGCCGAGTTGAGGCGAGACAAGGTTTTTCAAATGAACCAGAGCCAACAGATGGGGTTTTCATTTCTCTGCCAGACCGTTATTCATCACATTTGGGTTAGACATGTTGTTTCCAGGAGGGGGTTTGTTAAAGTTCATGCGTTTGTTGCAGTGGACTTTCGGTACACACTGTGAAGGAGGAGCTGTGACTCTGACACTGTGACTCTGAGGAATAAATAAATACTGATGTCTTCTGTTGACTGAACTCTGATGCTTAAATTACTCTTCACGTCCCTGTGGAGGAGTTTTTGCTCTAGAGGCAACGATGCCCTCCAAGAGAGACATAACATCACATGCTGCTTGTAAATTATTATTTTAACCTGCTGGTAGACAAAGGTAGTTGTGTTTTCGAGGTTTAAAATGCTGAAAGTAAGTTTTAGGTTCAAGCTATTTTGTCTCATGAGGATTTTGATGTGACTAGCTCACTTTTATGGTGGTAGTCTGAAGCTTAGGATGTCCAAAACTTGATGGACAGCCACAAAGCTGCATTTGTAAGAACATATGGACGCTGAAAAAATAATGTACATTTATGAAGGCAGCAGCAGACTCTAGATTTCAAGATTTGTAAGTTAGAGGTTTCCAGGGTACAAGATAACAACACACCAACAAATATAAGCCACAGTATGACAGAGTAGATCACAGCAGACTTTCAAATCAGGCCTATCAAGTGTTGGAAAACATTCACCAGTATTGGTATGGATGCTTGGTTATGTTTTAAAATGTATGAGCAAGCTTGGAAACAGGCATAATTGGCAGGAGGGGTTCTGAAGGTCCTCAACTCAGAAAACATTACCTAACCTCTTGGATTAACCAAACCTAAAAACGTATTATTGAGAATCACCAGAAGGTTTCAGAGCAACAGAGCAACAGAGCGATGGGCTGAATAACTCACCGCTGCATGGTGCTGCTCTGTCTTGTCTGTCTGCTCGCTGTCAGTATCGTCTTCTTATACAACGATGTTATCAGCTACGAATTAGTTTTTCACTGTGTGAGAAACTGTAGGTGTGGAATGGGAGCGTGTAAAAAATGTCTCATTGCCTGAGTCTAAGGCTGGACAATAAATATATATCGATATTATAGCAATATTGTCTTAGATTTTGAATATCGTAATATCGTCATATGGAATAATTGTTGTATTTTCCTGCTTTTAAAGGCTGCATTGCAGTAAAAATGTAATTTTCTAAGCTTAAGACTGTTCTATTATCTGCCCCTTAATCCACTTAGTCATTACATCCACATTACTGATGACTATTTATCAAAGATCTCATGACCTAAATATTCTGTGATAGCAAAAATAGTCATCCCTACAATATTGATAAAATATCAATATGGAGGTATTGGTCAAACATATTGTGATATTTGATTCTGCCCATATCTCCCAGACCTGCCTGAGTCTTATGGCCAAAGTGTGAGTGATGGCAGCTCAGTTAATAACCACATACACTTTAACGAGGGTTTGAGCAATAGGACGTTGTTGTGAAGCTGTTGTGCTTTAGGAAAAGAAACAAATCACACAGTAGTTTGTTCTCTGTCAAGTTAAATCATTCAATCATGACAAATAGACTCCAGCTAACTTGACTCTTTTAGTGTATAAAAGCACAGTTCTGACAATATACCTCTCACCTGATTCCAGTTCGCAGAGTTTGACCAGATCATGAAGTCGGACCCGGACCACCTGGCCGAGCTGGTGAAGAAGGTCAATAAGTGGCTCATCCACAGCCGCTGGAAGAAGGTCCAGTGGTGCGCGCTGTCCGTCATCAAACGTAAGCATCTGTTCTCCTACAGGCAGACTGGGCACAGGTTTCTGTACGAATTTCATAGAAAAATATCCTCAGGGTTTTTAATCACAGTGTTACCATGGTTACAACATCCTGGAAGAATGATTAATAATAGTGATGGTAGGTGTGTATCCGTTTCATCTGAAGTTTAGTTCAAAAAGACTTGAAAAAACATTTTCACTAATGATAATAACTTTATTTTATTAATTAATAGGAATCATTTCATCTATGTAGAGTAATAAAATAGGCTAAAAACTTGAAATAAATAATGAAAATGAGCATGTTTTGATTTCAGGAACACACTGTAGATGCTTTAAACCACACAAAAAGTTTTCTGATTCTCTGATAGAAGTTGATAAAGTATATGCCAACATGTATTATAAGGACAGTGTGAAGCAGCTGTTTGCTATACTCCTGTTTTGTTTTCAGGTTGAGTTGTTTGGATGCCGTTTTAATAAGCTGAGACTGAGTGGCCCCTATTTCCATAACTAAAGCGGAATAGATGTGTGAAGATCTGCCACTCAGGGTCATTGTTGATCCACCAACAACAGCACCAGGTTATGAGAGAAAATAAAGTTACAATATCTTGCGATGCCTTTTTGAAAAATATGATGTAGAGAGAAGTAATGGTATGTCAAGAGACAACAACAGTAGCCTCCGCCATCATTATGTAAAACAACAGAAAGATAATTGTGTAAAATAATGTTTCGAGGGGCTTTTTCCAACTCGAGAAAATTGATGAAACACTTGCAGAAGCATCCTTCAAAGGACAAGCAGGACAGTATGTGGCAGAGATGCAACAAAAATAGATG